>NC_060276.1:79050346-79297605 GCF_021613505.1 Equus quagga
CTGGTCTGTGCACATGCCCTAGTTTGTCTCTGGGTGCATACCTGTTGCAAGATGTGTGTATCACGTAAGTGCATGTGTGTTGTGAACAAGTTTGTGCGTGTACACATGTTTGTGTGTGCAAGAATGTATCTTGTATACATAGGTGGTTATTCTCTCTGTGTTTGGTTGTGCTTGCATATTGCTGAGGGCTGTGTGTGTGTATATTGGAGCTGGTATACTTCTCTGCATAAGTTAGTGTGTATGTGAATGAGTATCTGTGTGTACATGTGCTAGGATGTACATATCTGTGTTGGTGAGTGTGCCTAATCTATGTGAGAGGGTTTGGATGGGTCGGTGTCTGTGTGTTAGCGTGCATTAGAGTATGTACATATGTGTATACGTGAGCAGCTTTTTAGTTGCCTATTTTTTTCTTCATGCACATATACCTATGGGTATCTGAGGGGGATTCTGTCTGTGTATACATACTTGTGTGTTTGTGTGTGTATGTGTGTGGCAGGGTTCAAGTGCATGTGAGCATGCTGGCATATGGAAGTGACTTTGAATCTGAGTGTTAATGTGTGTCACAGTGTTTGTACATGTCCTGTGTTGCAAGAGTTTGTCTGAATATGTGAGAGGATTTGAATAATCAGGTATATGGGGACAAAGGGTATATGTGAGTCTACGTGTGAGTGACAGTGAGCAGGTTTGTGTGTGTGTATCTATCTGCCAGGATTTGAGAGTTCACCTGTGTGTGTGTGTGTTAGGAGAGTTATAATTGCGGGTTTATGGGCCATTACACGTGTGTGTGTGAGTGTGTGTGTGTCTCAATGTGTCTGTGTATATGAGCAATTTTCAGCCCTTCCATACCCAACGCCCTCTTTTATGTAACATATTTTGTAACACCCCTTACTATCTGGACATGGAGTTCTTAGATAATATAACTTCTATGCATATATAATTTCAAAAGAAAATCCATATAGAATTTTATACAATATCCGTATTATATCAACTCTGATACAAATAAATAAAAGATAAAATTGATTTATAAGAAAATAACTTGTATTTCAATATATAAATACTTGGTGTGACACTTCCCAAGAGAGTCAATGAAGTAATTATAGGCTTATAATGTCTTATAATGAGTAAACATGAATTTAGGAGAAGGGGAGAATGACAGGCCAAGGCCTAGTGGTGAGATTTTCCAAAATAGTGAACAACTCAAGTAAACTGCTCCACAAAACAAAGTACAGTCTCTTCTGGATTTACATGACAGCTATATTCCTGGATAATTCAGGGTATATTAAAATGAGGGGGAAAATTGTGTTTATCTGTGAAATAGAGTTAGATTCTAGATTCAATTCATTACAAGTCCAAAGTCCTAAGGGATGCAGGACATATGTTGGCTATGGGGACCTGCCCAGAAGATCACTGGATGGCCAGCATCCTTGCCCTGGACCCCTAAATGTCAGAAAGACATCCTACACCCAGGCACTGTAGCAACCAAAAATCCTCCTACAAATTTCCAAAATGTCCCCTAGAAGGCAGTAATGCCTTTGTTGAGGACGAAGCACTGATGTTTAGGCGGGGTACACTGTGCCTGTGTGAACCAAGCAGCATATACAATACACCCTCCGTGTGTGTGTGTGTGTATGTAGGTGTCTGTGTATCTGTGTCTAAGGGCATCTGGGCACGAACAGGTGTATATATGTTACGTGCTGGCGTAGGATGGACCCAGGCTGTGGCTGCCAGTCTGTGCTCTAAAGAACCCTCTCATTTATTTATAGAATTGCCCCAGCTTTCCAGACAACACCAGGGTTTTGTTTGTTTGCTGCTATTGTTTTTTGTTTTGTTTTGTTTTAGTGTTTGTTTTTGTTTTCACTGAGACTCTGGGCTACACATTATCTACCTTCTCGGTCTTAGTGTGTCTGTGTGTGTGTGTGTCTCTCTCTATCCATCTTTGTTTCTGCAGACAGAAAGACTGTCTCTGTCTCTGCCTTGGTCTGCATTCCTTCTCTGTAGCTGTCTTTCACTCTCCACCTTCGTCTCTCTCAATTTCTTTATCTTTCTCTCTTTCCTGGCATTATCCCTCGCCTTCTATCCCTGTTTCTGTCTCTGTTTCCGTCCCTCCTTCCCTCTCTCCCTCTGTCTCTATTTTTTCTCTCTCTTTCTCTGTCTCTATTTCTCTTCTTTCTCTGACGCTCGCGCTTTCTGTGTCTCTTTTTCCTCACTCTTTCTTCTTCCGCTTTCTATTTCTCTTTCTTCCTCTCTGCGTGTAAGACTATCTCCCCTTTCTTTGTTTCTCTTTTTCCCTCCCTCCCACATCTCCATCTGTCTCTCTCTCTCTCTGCTCCTCTCTCCTTCTCTGTCACTCTTTGTGTCTTTTTGACTCTCTCTGTCTCTATCACTTTCCCCCTGCATCCCCTCAAGTCTGAGTGTGTGTGTGTATGTGTGTGTGTACATTTACGCACACCCACCTGTTGGCTGGTCCCTAGTTCTGTGGGAGCTATGAGGCATTCAGGGGCCAAAAGGGGCCCACCAACCCCACTTCTCCGAAGCTCCTGCCCTAGCACCTTCTTGTGGCCTACTGGCAGCACCTCTGAGACTTTGGGATGCCATCAAAAAAGCCTGGCCCCAGGTGGCTGTGACAGGCCAGGTTGGATTTAACTGGGAAACAGTGCAAAGGGGATACTTTTTCCTGGGAGCGAGGGGGTAGAAAGACATCCACTCAAGCCATGCCTCCCCCAACCTCAAGCCCATCCCAGCCCCAACAGTAGTTCTGAGCTTCTCCAGCTTCTGCCCAGACGCCTTGCCACCCTCCCTCTTGGCCCTGCCCTCTTACCTTATCACACCCCACAGCCCCTGCCCCCAGCCAGCACATACCAGGAGCTCTCCTATTTCCCCTCAAACTTTGTGCCTTCGCACTCGTGCACTGCCCAGGCTGCTTTTTCATCAACTCCTACCTAGATGTCTCCAGGCAGCCCTCCCTGAGCCACCAGCCCGGTTAGTCCTTCAACCAATTGATTTAACAGCTTTTGACTGAGGACCTACCATGTGCTATGCACTGCTCTTCTAGAGGAGAGTGGGTGAGTCTATCATCCCTGCCCCTGTTGAGCTTTCATTGTAATAGGGAGAGGCAGGCAATAAACCAAATTTTAAACGTAAATTATACAGTAAATTAGAAGAGAGAAATTCTAGGACGAGAATAAAGTAGGGCAAGGGGCATGGGGGTGCTATTATTTCTCACCTGGATTGCTGCAGGAGCCTCATAAGTAGTCTCCCCACTTCCACCTTTGCCCCACATGGTTTGTGCTCCTCACAGCAGCAAGTGGGATCCCATTCAATCCTGAGTCATATCACATCTTTCCTTTGCTCAAAACCCTCCCATAGCTCCCATCTCACTCAGAGTAAAAGTCATAGTCTTTACCATGGCCTAAGTGATCTGGCCTTGCCAACTTTCTGACCTCACCTCCCACCACTTTCCCGTCACTCACTCTGTTCCACCCACAGTAGCCTACCATGTGTAGTCCCACCTTAGGGCCTTTGCTGTGGCTGTTCCCTCTGCCTGGACTTCTCTTTCCCCAGATATCCACATGGCTCACTTTCACCTCCTTCAGGTCTTTGCTCAGATAGCACCTCCTCCTTGAAGCCTTCTCCGTCCACCTCATCTAAAACTGCACCTCCTCCACCCCTAGCACTTCCTATCCCCCTTCCCTCCTTTGTTTGTACTTTTAGGAACTTATCATCACCTGACCTACTGTACTTCACCTAGGTATCTTTATTATCTAGAAGGGCAGCTTCACAAGGGCAGGGATTTTTGTCTATCTGGCTCACAGCTGTATCCTCAGTGCCCAGCACACAGTAGATGCTCAATAAATAGTTTTTCAACAAATGAATACACACAAGCATACCTACATCTTTATATTCACACATACTCCCCACCTCACTTAAAATAAAAACCCAAGTCCTCGTCACGGCCCACAGTCCTACACGATCTGACCTCTGTGACCTTGACTTCTACCACTGTCTCCCTCACCCACCCTGTTCCAACCACACTGGTCTTCCTGCTGTTTCTTGAATGTGTTAAACACATTCCTGATCGTGAATAAGGAAACTTATTTAACCAGTGGCTACTAGCATTAATAAAAAACATGAAATAAAATAGAAACTAATGGGGCACATTACACATAAAATCAGTACTGTTTTATGAAACTTTTGGTTCAGGTATGTGTGCACACGTGTGTATGTGTACTGGGTTGTGATGTAAAATGTATTTCTTACTATGAGTGACAGTCAAAAAAGTTTGAAAAACACAACCTGACGGCTTTGCAAAGGGGAAGAAGAGCAACACCAACATCCCCGCCCCACAGACCCACCAATGGAGGAAACAGGTAACTGAGGACAACCAGAAAGATGAAGTACCCTCACCCAGCAAGGAGGGGTAGGAGCAGCAGTGGGCCAAGAACCTGACACTAGCTGGGGAGGAAGTGGGGAGGCCATGTGGACACACTAACACTGCCTTTTCTGTTTCTTCCTCACCTTTCCTTTCCACCTGTTTCTTCTCACTGTCTCTTTTTCTTGTGTTTCTCACTCTCTTTCTTTCTTTTTCTCTCTCTCTCTCTGTCTCTCCCTCTCTCTCTCCTTCTTTCCCCCTCTGCTTGTCTCTCCGGTTCTGTTTCTCTCCTTATCTCTTGTCACTCTTTCTCTTCCCCTCCATTTCTGTCTCACTTTGTATCCATTTATATCTTTGTCGCCATTTGCTATCTCTTTGTTCCATCCTTTCTCACTCTGTCTCTATGCCTCTGTGTGTGTTTTTCTCCCTGTCTCTCTCCTGCCCCCATCTCTCTGTCTCTCTGTGTCTGTGTCTCCCCCATTATCCCCAATAGCAGGTGCGGCCCAGCAGGACAACTGATGGAGTCCCCCAGGGCCCATCAAGTACCAGACTGGCTGACCCCGTAGGGTTGGGCACAGCCCCTGCCCCTCAGTATGGCCAACACCACTGGAGAGCCCGAGGAGGTGAGCGGCGCACTGTCCCCCCCATCAGCATCAGCTTACGTGAAGCTGGTGTTGCTGGGATTGATCATGTGTGTGAGCCTGGCAGGCAACGCCATCTTGTCCCTGCTGGTGCTCAAGGAGCGTGCCTTACACAAGGCTCCTTACTACTTTCTGCTGGACCTGTGCCTGGCCGATGGCATACGATCTGCCGTCTGCTTCCCCTTTGTGCTGGCTTCTGTGCGCCACGGCTCCTCATGGACCTTCAGTGCGCTCAGCTGCAAGATTGTGGCCTTTATGGCCGTGCTCTTTTGCTTCCATGCGGCCTTCATGCTGTTCTGCATCAGCGTCACCCGCTATATGGCTATCGCCCACCACCGCTTCTACGCCAAGCGCATGACACTTTGGACATGTGCAGCTGTCATCTGCATGGCCTGGACCTTGTCTGTGGCCATGGCCTTCCCACCCGTCTTTGATGTGGGCACCTACAAGTTTATCCGTGAGGAGGACCAGTGCATCTTTGAGCATCGCTACTTCAAGGCCAATGACACGCTGGGCTTCATGCTTATGTTGGCTGTGCTCATGGCAGCCACACATGCTGTCTATGGCAAGCTGCTCCTCTTCGAGTACCGTCACCGCAAGATGAAGCCAGTGCAGATGGTGCCAGCCATCAGCCAGAACTGGACATTCCATGGCCCTGGGGCCACCGGCCAGGCTGCTGCCAACTGGATTGCCGGCTTTGGCCGCGGGCCCATGCCACCAACCCTGTTGGGTATCCGGCAGAATGGGCACGCAGCCAGCCGGCGGCTGCTGGGCATGGACGAGGTCAAGGGTGAAAAGCAGCTGGGCCGCATGTTCTACGCAATCACACTGCTCTTCCTGCTCCTCTGGTCACCCTACATCGTGGCCTGCTACTGGCGAGTGTTTGTGAAAGCCTGCACCGTGCCCCACCGTTACCTGGCCACCGCTGTTTGGATGAGCTTCGCCCAGGCTGCTGTCAACCCGATCGTCTGCTTCCTGCTCAACAAGGACCTCAAGAAGTGCCTGAGGACTCACGCCCCCTGCTGGAGCACAGGAGGTGCCCCAGCTCCCAGAGAACCCTACTGTGTCATGTGAAGCAGCCTGGAGGCAGGCAGGCAGGCAAAAGGTCACCATGATGGGGCCAACTGAAAGGGAGAGATGGGGCCCCATACAAGAGTGTTTCTTTCTGAGCTCCAGCCCCAGCCCCTTGAACCACCTGGAATCTAGGCACCTTTGCCAACACCTCCCCAGGGTTGGGAACCAGGTGGGGGACTGGGAAAGAGGTATTTCTAGTTCTGTGGTGCCTGTCTCAGCCACCTCCTTCTCCACTTCTACAATCTCTCTCTTTCCCTCCTCTTCCCCCTCCCCCAGAAGTGACAATTCAAAAAAAGAAAACAAAAGAAAATGCGGGTTTTTCTACTAATAGCTGAGGAGACAGGCTTTCTTGCTTTAATGTCTCTCCTTCTGACAATGTCCAGAAAGGGGAAATTTGTCCTGTAAAATAGACTTCCAGAGCTCTTATTGCCCCTCTGCTCCCATGCACCCTCCCCTTCCAAGTCCTTTAGCAAGGCCTGGATGTTTAGGGAGAAACTGATCTGCTGGCAAGAGTGACCAAAGTGGGTGCTGGGTCCCCAGGGAGCAGGGATGCTGAATTGCTATGTTGTGTACAATGTTGTTTTAAGCTAACCCTGGCCCCAAGCCTGGTCTCTTCTCCCTCCCCACCATGTCCAGAACTCCCAAGTGTTTCTTGAGCATCTGTTTGAGAAGCCAGGAGGGGAGGGAGAAGGGCCCCTGGGGTGGGCCCAGGCTAGGTGAAGAGCAGGATGTGAGCTGCGTGCCTCGAGCTGAAGAGACCCGAGCTTAACTGCATTCTCTCAAGCTGTCTCCTGGATCCCTGGCCCCCAACTCTTCCTGAGGATGGAAATCCACTCCAGCCCCACTAAGGTTGATGTGGGTGCCATACAGGCAGGAGCAGCCTCCCAGGGAAGTGTAGGGAGAGAACCGAACTCTCAAGAGTAGCTGGATCCCAGAGCCTGGGGTCAGAGTGAAATTCAATTCCAGAATTGTCTCCTGGGTTCACGCTACTCTCCTGCAAATGAAAATTCTTTGGGGGCCTTGGTAATAGTGGTATAAGCTCCTAGGAATTGTGGACTTGAGTCCATTCCTATCTGACCTCTTTTTGTCCCCCTCAAGCCTCGGGGCCTCAAGTCCCTCCGTGGTAGCCCTTGGCCTTCTGGGCCCTTGGCCCCCAAATTCCTTCCCCCAGACAGCTCTTCTCCCCCTTCCTCCCTTCACCCTTACCTTCACCCGAATGAGAGCAGACTGAAGCCAGATTCTCCAGGTGGGGGATCCCAAGCCTCCCTCCTGGGGTAGAGTCCACTCTGGGCTCACGTCAAGGCCAGTTCTTGTGGACTGGTGATCCAAGTTGGCACTCTTTTGCCTGGTCTTGCCTGGGTTCTCTGTCCCCCTCTCATTTCCTCGGGGAGGGGGAGATCTGTATCTATCCACACCCTGTTCCCTTCTCTTAGAAGCCCTTGTCCTAAGCTCCCTCCCTACCCCCAAACAGTCTCAGAACTGGGGAAGCCTTGACCCAAGAGGAATGGGGAGGGCACTCTAGGCAGAAGAGACATTAATGAGCCTGGCTGTGGAGTGGCCCTGGAAAGGCAAGCCAGAGTGGCTGAGAGGCTGGGGGTGGGGGGTACCTGTTCTCTCAGTGACAGTGATGGGGGTGCCTTTCCCAGGGGGTAGGGTGGGGGGACCACGGGGGGGGGGGTAGATAGGGTACATTCAGGAGGGTTTTCCTCCATTTCTTTTTTCTAACTGCCTGGATTCACCATTGGATTTTGTAAATGGAAAACTGAAATGAATAATGCTATATTGGATGTTTTCTCTTTCTGACTCTGTGTGTGTGTGTGTGTGTGCGTGTGCGTGTGTGTCCCGTGTGACCACATGTGGGGAGGTATGGTCAAGTGAGATACCGTGTGTCTGTGGGACTTTGTGTGGGGAGGCACCCCTGCCTGGTACACCCATGTGAGCAAATGCTTGTATGTGGAGACATATGATGTATGCATGTGCACACACACACCTATGCACCTAACTGAAAGAAGACAAACTAGAGCATGTGCCTGTAGTAGGAAGTAGAGTGGTCAGAGAGATGGAACTTGAAAACCGTACATATGTGTGTAGCAAGCAGGTAGACTCCCACTTCATAAGATCTTCCTCCCTTGGTACCGGCTCTGAACATGGGGAACAGGACCCCACCTCTTCCCAAAGCCTGGAACCCCCAGGTACCACTCCCAACTCCTGTATCAGTCTCCTCTCCAAAACACAAACAAGGTGTTCCTGAAACTAGACCACCATAGGGATCAAACTTGGGGGAAACTGATGGGGTTAGGAAATGCCCCCCCCACACACACACAAAGTAATGGCTTCTGGAGGGATTGCTCAGTTTGGGACAGGAATCTTCCCGAAGAGTCCTCTGTATATAGCTGGGACTTTGGTAAACTTTGACTAAATTCAGAGGGAGGGAAATGCCACAGGGGGGGAAACACTCAAGCCTGGGAGTCTACCCAGCCAGCCTGCTCCCCGGGAACTCAATTACTTTACCATTTGTTTATTTATTCTCTCAGATGCACAGAATTGAGTTGACCTTACTCCTCAGTTCTTGGCACACTATATCATCATTAGTCCATGTGAGGCCCTTTTATTCTTTATTTTGTTTTATTTTGTCCCCTTCATCACCCACCCCTATCCCATCACCCCTCCCAGATAGACACCCACTCTCGTGTATTTAACGTACGTTCTTCCAATCCACCGTTCATGTGTTTATTTACATATACGTGTATCTTTGAAAAATATATGGTATTGTTATGTGTTTTAATTTACATAAACAGTATTGTACTATAAATCTTGTTCTGTTTCTTTTTTCACTCAACATTCTGTTTTTGAGAGACCCAGCCATGTTGCTGTATGTAGATCTAATTCATTCTAGTGGTCCATCTTATACATATATCGCATTTTTCTTGTCCATTTCCCTGGTGATAGGTCTCTAGATTGCTTCCAATTCTCGGCTACCACAACAAGGCCGCAATGGGTAGTTTCCTGCATGTCTCTTTAGGGACGCCTAATTTAGAGGAGAGGAAACTGAAGCTCAGAGAGGCACTGATTTGGTTAGGGTTACAAAGTGAGAAGCTCTTAATGTGAATCCCAGACCAAAGCCAGAACCCCACTACCATGCCTCACAAGAGACCATCCATCTGGCCAAAAAAATCTAAAATACAATTCAAAACAGGATACACTGGGGAAAGGGGGAGGAAAGGATGGGATGAAGTATTGAGGAGATGAGGAGATATGAAGTCCTAGAAAAATCTAGCAGATGAACTGAAATCACAATCATTGAAATAACGGACGGAAAGTTAGTTTTTTTTGTGTGATTATTTCTAGAGCCATTTTGCAGAGACGGAAAACGCCACGTCAAAAGCTGGCCCCAAACCAAAGGCTCTAGGTTTCTAAATTCCAGGCTCGTTTAGGGCAACCTGAGTCCCGAGGGACCATATCAGAGGTCGCAGCAGGGCAAAACCCGGGGATAGGAGAAGGGGCAGATTTAAGCAGCACGTAGTTGCCGAGGGGAGGGGAGAAGAAGGGGAGAGCGGCAGCGAGGCTCTCCCAATTTTATTTGAGCACATCCTGCTCAGAGCTTGCGTTTGTTTTTTGGTCTTCAGAACCACTGGTACTTTCCCCATTGGATAAAACGTTGGAAGGGTGAGGGAGAGCGGCTTCTTCCCCTTAGCTTCCCTCGCAGCCAATCGCCCTGCAGTTTCCCTCGCGTCACTGGGCGAGTCAGCCCGATGACTGGCGGGCACGAGGGGAGCCAATCGGAAAGTGATGAGGTGCGGTGTTGGCAAGCGGATTGCGTGAGAGCGGGCAGAGGTCGAGGGAGCGCAAGCGGCGCCGCGGCGGCCGGCAGCCAATGGCGAGGCGGAAGGGGCCCGGTCCGCGAGGGAGAGGGAGGGCCGGGCGCTTGGCGCGGAGGGAGTAGGGCAGGCGCTGGAGGAGGGAGCGCCAGAGCGAGGCTGTGCGGAGAGCTGGGCGCCTGAGGCGCGGCGGCTGCGCTGCAGGTGTGGCAGGCAGCGGCGGCCCGGCTGAGAGCGAAGGGGCGAGCGCGATCCCCTAAGCTGCGTGAGCCCGGTCACCATGGACCACCCGGATGAGGGGCCTCCTTCCAAGGCCCGCCGCCTGAGTAGCTCCGAGTCCCCTCAACACGACCTGCAGCCGCCGCCGCTCCTGCGACTGCCCCTGCCTCCCCCTCAGCAGCGTCCAAGGCTCCGGGAAGAAACCGAGGCCGCACAGGTGCTGGTTGACATGAGGGGGGTGGGACTGGGCCCCACTCTGCCCCCGCCGCCGCCCTATGTCATTCTGGAGGAGGGAGGGATCCGCGCGTACTTCACCCTGGGTACTGGGGGTCCGGGCTGGGAGCCTGGGATCGAGTCAGGGTATGGGGAGGCGCCCCCTCCCACGGAGAGCCTGGAAGCACTCTCTCCTTCGGAGGCTTTTGGGGGAAGCCTGGGAATTGACTTTCAGGTTATGGAGCCCAGCAGCTTTGCTGGAGAGAAGGCCCTAGAAACCTGTAGCGCAGAGGGGCGGGGGTACCAGAGGTTAGCCGGTCCCAATGGGAAGGAAGAGGCGGTCATCATAGTGGAAGACGACGATGAGGATGAAAAGGAAAGTGTGAGGAAGAGGAGGAGGAAGAAGAGGAAGCAGAGGAAGGTGAAGAAGGAAAGCAAAGAGAATAATGCCGAGAAGATAGACTACATCCTACAGGCACTGGAAAACATTCAACTGGATCTGGAGGCGGTGAACATCAAGGCGGGCAAGGCCTTCCTCCGTCTGAAGCGCAAATTCATCCAGATGCGAAGACCCTTCCTGGAGCGCAGAGACCTCATCATCCAGCATATCCCAGGCTTCTGGGTCAAAGCAGTATCCTTGTCATCTATACTCATGGGCCAGCAGCCCATGACAGAAATGGAGGGAAGTGGGGGAGGGACAGATAGGTTGAAAGGGTGTGGGGGCGCGCCCCTGTTGGAAAAAGGCTAAGTTTGATGGAGGGGGGATGGGAGGAGGGGGGCAAAACAGCACAGAAGCTGGACTAGAGATGGTGAAGGGGGGAGGGGGGCACACAGCATAAAACCTGGACCACAGATGGGTAAGCAGAGAGAGGAGGAGCATAACATAAAAAAATAGATCACAGACGGTGAAAGGGGGAGGGGAGTAGAGGAGCATACAGCAGAAAAATTGGACCAGAGGTGGTGAAAGGAGGGGAGGGGCACACAGAAGATAAACTGACTCAGAGACAGTAAAGAGGGAAGGGAAGGGCGCACAGCAGAGAAATTGCTCAGAAATGGTTCCTAAGTCACACATGGCTCTGCAAGGCTAGGTCTCTGCTTAGATACTAGGGAGACTCCAGTCCTGGCTGGAGAGAAGAGGGCTAGAAAGGGGCTGGAGCCTCTGAAGGATCAGAAGGAGTACCTAGGAATGGAGATCGAGGAGTTAAATGAAGGAAAGGGGAGAGTGAGAAGAATCACTGTTGATAAGCTCATCTCTGGGGGACACACATACGTACATACAACATGTTAGGAACACATGAATTTAACATCCTAGCAGAATTACATGGATACAGACCCTTGGCACTCTCAAAGTATCACATGATCACAGGCCCTCAGCACCCCGGCACACAGTTCATGTGGACACAAGACTTCAGCACCCAAATACAGTATTATGTGGCCACAGGTACTCAGTGTGCAGACATACAGCATCATGTGACTATTGGCCCGCCGCACCCAGACACAGCATCACTTGGACACAAACACTCAGACCCAGACACACAACATCATGTGGACACAGACCCATAACACCCAAATATACGACATCATGTGACTACAGGCCCTCAGCAAACAGAGACAGCATCACTTGTACACAGGCCTTTGGCCCCCAGACACACAATGTCTCGTGAACACAAACCCTCAGCACCCGACGACACAACGTCACATGGACATAGACTCTCAGCACCCAGACAGACAGCACATATGAACCATGCCAAGGCCATCTAACACAGGTTTAACATTGCATAAACACAGGCTCCTACCACATACACAGTGTCAAGGGAATAAAAGTACTGGTTATGTCTCATGACCCACTTGCTCCACACACATCACATGAACACAGACAAAATTCTGCTCCAGCCTCTCTTTTGCTCTGCCCTGCCTGGCCTCCCCTCCCTCCTTCTCTCATTGAACAGTCACTCCTTGACCTAAACTGCTCCCTCCATCAGTTCTTCAACCACCCCAAAATTTCAATCTTGATCAACCAACGTGATGAAGACATTTTCCGCTACTTGACCAATCTGCAGGTCAGGCCAAAGAGATATTTTTCACTAGGACTGGGCAAGGAATTCAATCTTTGGAGGTGAGGGGCCGGGGTGGGAGGGTCCAGGGCGTTGTGGGGATTCCACCATTATCCCCACCCTGAGCAGGTACAGGATCTCAGACATATCTCCATGGGCTACAAAATGAAGCTGTACTTCCAGACAAACCCCTACTTCACAAACATGGTGATTGTCAAGGAGTTCCAACACAACCGCTCGGGTAAGAGTCAGTCTCAGGGCAAATCCATGGGTCCCTCGTGTATCCTTGCCCAGTGCCCTCTCCATAGCCTCCTTTCCCCACAGGCCGGCTGGTGTCTCACTCCACCCCAATCCGCTGGCACCGGGGCCAGGAACCCCAGGCCCACAGGCACAGGAACCAGGACACCAGCCACAGCTTCTTTAGCTGGTTTTCAAAGCACAGCCTCCCAGAGGCCGACAGGATTGCTGAGGTGGGGCCCCTCCCAGTCAGAGAAGGCCTTGCTAGGCTTGCCTCTGCTAGGGTGCCTGTGGAATTGGGAGTAAGCTCTGGGACTTGTACTCATAGCTCTGTTCTCCCTTTTCCCCTCTTTTTCAATAGATTATCAAGAATGACCTGTGGGTTAACCCTCTGCGCTACTACATGATGGGAGAAGGAGGCTACAGGGCAAACAGAAAGAAGCAAGAAAAGGAAGAAAGGTGATGGGGGATTGGTGGCTGAGAGGTGGTTTGTTATAGATGGGGCAAAGACTATGCTAGTGTCACGCAGGATTTATAGAGCCAAAGGGACCTTTGAGATAATCCACTTCGATATGTTTTACAAGTGGGGAGTGATGCCCAGAAATGGGGTGTGAGGTTATGCAGTCAGGCAGAAATGGGACTGTCCCCACCTCATCCCTGGGAGCCCTTATAGCCTACTGCCTCCCCAGTTACTTACCACCTTTCAGTGTCTGTCCTGGGTACACCACCTCCCACCAACCCTATACTCAACCCCAGCCTTCTCCACAGTAAAAACAGGGACGAATGTGAGGTGGTGATTGTGGAAGACTCTGATGACTATCACGCAATGGAAGACATTATCAGCGAGACCTCAGACAGTGATGGTATCACTGACAGTGAGACCATTCATGACATCAAGATCTCTGACTTCATGGAGACCACTGACTGCTTTGAGACCACTGACAATGAGATAACTGACATCAGCGAGAGCCTCTGTGACAGCGAGAGCCCTGACCACAATGAGAGCCCCGACAATGAGACTATCAACAACAGTGAGAGCCCCGATGACAACGAAACCACTGATAACAATGAGAGCACTGATGACGAGACCACTGACGACAATGAGAGTGCCGATGACAACAACGAGAATCCTGACGACAACAACGAGAATTCCAATGACAACAGTGAGAACCCTGAAGACAACAACAACACTGATGACAATGAAGAGAACACTGACGACAGTGATAAGAATGCTGATGGTGACAACAAGAACCCCAATGGTGATGATGAGAACCCCAAAGGTGGCAATCATGGCAGCAATGGCAACAACCAGGACAGCAGTGACAGTGACAACGAAGGAGACAATGAGGGCAGTGATTATGAAGATAATGATGGCAACGAAGGTGACAACGAAGGCAGTGATGATGATGGCAATGAAGGTGACAATGAAGGCAGCGATGATGACGACAGAGACATTGAAGACTACAGGAATAACATTGAAGACCCTAACACAGATCAGGATAACAGCAACAACCAGGATGACTATGAGGATGAGGTAGAGACCATCTCCGAAGAAGAATCGTCGGTGGAGGAAGAAGAGGAGGGCAGTGAGGAGGGTAAGCTAGAGTCCCTCTTATCTTCCCTCTTTTCTCTTCTCTCAGAGAAAAGCTGGCCAGGGTCAGGGTATCAAAGCTTGAGCACAATCTGCTCATGTGGAGAAAAGAAAAAAGCATTCTGTGCAAGTTTTTAAACAAAGCAAGGCCAGGGAACATTTAACTTACAAATGTAATAAAACCAAAGATACAAATTTCAGTTGTAGGTGATGGGTAGATAGGTTGTAACAAAGCAAAAGACAAATATGAAGAAGGGAGAAGAGATAGGAGACAGTGGGTGGAAAACTAAGGACACATTCACTCGGAGAGACAGGGAAAAAAGTGGCAAACACATTGCAATTCAGCACACTCTGTACCCAGCCCTGGCCTTCTGGGAACTCCCAGGCTTGTTTGGGGAACTGAGGGTGAAATGAACAGTGTGCTGTGTGAACGCAGAGGAGGGAGCAGCTAATTCTACCTTAAGAGTGGGGAAGGGGAGAACTAGAGAAAGGAAGTGACATTTGAGTTGGAGGTTGCATTCATGTTAAAAAGCATTATGGGCATTCTCATGGAAGGGATCACATGAACAAGGGCCTGGAAGGGTGAAAATGCATAATATGTGGACAGAGTTTCCCAAATTGTCTTCTGAGGACCCTTTACTAGTTCTGAAAACTGCTTCCCACAGAAAGGTTCAGTGGTCAAATATGTTGGGGAAATACTGCATACAATAATACCATCTTCATGTGGAATTACACGTACATTAGCACCTTAAGGCTCTAAGAAGCTCTGCTGTAAGAAACCTATTTAAACTTTGTGGAACCCAGCATTTCCCAAACTTCTTGACCACAGAAACCATTGTTCACTGTTCACCAAAGAGCGTTTTGGGAAACGCTGAGGAAGGGTTGCACGTGGGTGTTTGAGGGAGAATGTAGTATTTAAGGGAGCTCCCAGGTTTCCTTCTGGCTTGGATGACTGGCAAAAGGAGGTGCCATTTCCTGGGATGGGGAACTACTTATTGGTGGGACTGATGGGATGTAGGGAGGCACACAGAGTTAGAAGGGCTTGTTGGACATAAGGCACAGGTGGCCCAGGGGCAGGTGGTTGGTTCTATGTCTGAGAAGTCAGAAGTTGTCAAGAAAGGGGGGTAACAAGCCAGAGCAGAGTCCTAGCCTTGGATTCTGGGGCAAATTAACATTATTGTATCCAAGTCCAATTAACATTAATGAAGTGGTTACTATGTGCCAGGCACTATTCTAAGTAAATTACTTGTTTTAATTCATTTAATCCTCACAGCAACTCTTATGAGGTAGGTACTATTATCCCCGTTTTATAGATGAGAAAACTGAAGCTCTGAGAGGGTAGAGTTAGGAGGAGAACCAGGTCATGGAATGTTCTAAGAAGGAGGGGATTGTCAGCAGTGTCCAGTGCTGCTCAAAGGTCAAGTAAAATGATGACTAGGATGTGTCCCTTGGATTTGGGGCTGAATAGATCATCTGTGACCTTGGCAAGAGTAGTTTCAATGGATTGGTAGGGGCAGAGCCAGACCACAGTGGGGTGGGGGGAGGGAATAAGCAGGGGATACGTTAATAGGGTCAAACCTTGGCCAGGAACGAACGGGATGGCAGAGGGCAGGCAAGGGAGATGTTTGAGTCTAGCTTAGGCAGGCAAACGGAGGAGACGCAGGCCCCTGGGGGAGGTGGAAGGAGCAGAAAGACCAACCAATCCTGGAGATTTTGACCATGGGGTACCTGGCAAATGGTCCCTTCCATTGAGGAAAAGAGCAAGGCACTGAGGAAGGAGACATTGAATGAGTGAGTAGACTCAATCTAGACACATTTTCAGGTAGGGTAGGGAAACTGAAGGAGTTGCCAGCCCCACCCCCTCCCACAGGATGGCATATCTTCTTTCAGAGAAGGGGAGACAGAGTTATCTGCCCAACGTTAGGGTGGGAGTGGGGGTGGGGAATTGGGCTGAAGAAGACAGACTGGGGCCTGTTTGGATCAAACTGGGGAGAAGGAGCAAGGGAGCTGCCTCGGGATGAATAGGTTTATTCAGCTGAGATCGGAACTCAGGACGAGACACACATTGATGCATACAGGAAGAGAAAAAGCTACTTTCAGACATGTATCAATTTTGATAGGGCAGAGGCAGGAAACCCACCCTGCCTTCCTGCTTCCCTCCTGTTTCCCCTCTGGGCTTCCTTGAGTACACACACACACAGACACACACACACTTGTTTCAAGCAGAGGCGCTTGGTGAGTGGTCCCAGTCCCCCCAAAGCCCTGGCTCTGGGCTTTGTTCCCTGTTAAGAGTGACATCTGCTTACCCATCTAACCACCTTCCTCCATTTTTGCCTTTCTCCCCTGTGCAGGCAGCCAGCAACAAGGTGAGGACAGCGATGACGAGGAAGGAATCGAAGATTCAGAAGGAGGGGAACACTCTGAAGACTCCTACATGGAGGAGGTGCTTCAGGTCCAAAACGCTTGGGCCAACCCGGGGAAGAGGGGCAAAACCGGATAAAAGTCTCCCCCTTGCGGGGGCTTCCTCTGTATCCTTCTCCCCCTACCCCATTTGCCCTCCCCCTCAGCTAGGGCCGTGCGGCCCCACATTGCACTTCTGGGGGCTGACGACTTCTTACACGGGTTTAAAGTTTATTTTTATGGGTTAGTAATTGTAGAGTTCTTATTTTGGGGGGAGGGAAAGGGGGTTCCCCCTCCCTTTTGGCCCTCCTCCCCCGCAGGCTTCTGTGTGCTGCTAAACGTATTTATTGTGATGCCTTGGTCAGGGCCTCTCTATCCACCCCCCTCGTGCTGTATGGAGTGGACACCCTTGATCCCGAAGCAGGGAGGGCTGCTGTGGCCTTGGGGGGCTCTGCTGCCACCCTGTTCTTCCAAGTCTTTTCTTTCCCCTCCATCCCTCGCCTTTCCCCGCTGTGCCCGCTAGGCCGCCTCGGTGTCTATGCAAGGCCGCTTCCCCATTGCGGTATTCCTGTTCCCCTCCCCCAGAAGCCCCGCCTCGTTCCCTGTGAACCCTGGTAATCCTAATAAAATTCTGAGCAAAACCAAAGTACTGCTTTCGAGTCTTTTTCTCCCGTCCGGTGCGCCATCCCCAGCAGCCAGTCTTTCTTCCCACAAGCCCGCATGTAGCCGCCTGGTATACGCGCTGGCCTGCAAGGTGGTAGTTAAGGGGGCGGGCGGTGGAGGGGGGGCGGGGTGCGGCTGGCTGGGAGCCAGCTCCGCGGGGCGGCAGAGGTGTTGGTTCAGCCCAATGCGGACCTTCCTGGCCAATGGCAGGGCGAGGCTCAGGAAGCCCCTCCCTCTCCCGGCCCGGCAGTGGACCCAGCCAGGTAGTAGACAGCTTCCCACGCCTTCCCTTCTCGCTCACAGAAACGCCTTGCGCCCTAGAACATCCATTTATTCAGTGATTCATCTTTTTATTTATCGTGCGTCAAACCTTTCCGCGGACCTAGTGTGATCTGGGCGTGGGGGGAGCCTGAGGAATCAATTTTTCTCGTTCGCATGTAGTAGAAAGAAATATCGGCCGGACGTCACAACCCAATAATGCAGGAGTGCTCTCTCGTCTCGGGGCGGGGTGAGGGGGGGCGGTTGCAGGGTCTCTGGAGCTGGGCCTGGGGGAGAAAGCAAGAAAAAATGCCCAGGCCAAGGAGTTTGCATAGAGATAAGGGAAAAGCCAAGGGAAATTGCTATATATAGCTATGTGATGAGGGGGTGGTCGGGAGTTGGCGTGACTGAAGGGCAGGTTTTATCTGGGAGACCTTGGAAAGGCCGGGTTGTTTTAAATTTTGGATACAGTAACTTTATTTCAACGGATACCAGAAATACCTCCCAGATTCTTTCTGGATCATAACGATAACTTATGCACACATCCAGGTGGGCCTTCTGCAATATAGCTCCCGAACTTTCTACCCAACGCCCTTATTTTGCTGGAAACCTTCAGACACGGTTTGATTTGCGTTTTAGAGAATGCCCTCTGCTGGCTGCCAGGAGAATGGATTGGAGGAAGGGAGAGCCGTGAGGAAGTTGAGCTATATACTTCAGGTGAGAGTGGCGTGATGGGGGCGGATATGGGAAGTTTTTTAAAATAATTTTTTTTTACTTTAGAAGTTTAGATTTACGGAATTATTGCGAAGATAATACAGACAGTTCCTGTATGCCCCACAGCCAGTTTCCTCTATTGTTAACATCTTACATTAGTATGGTACATGTCACAATGAACCAATATCAAAACAGTATTATTAACTAAAGTCCATAGTTTAGTCAGATTTCCTTAGTTTTTACCTAATGTCCTTTTTCTGTTCCAGGATGCCAGCCAGGATACCACATTAGATTTAGTCATCATGTCTTCATATGCTCCTCTTGGCTATGACAGTTTCTCAGGCTTTTCCTTGTTTTTGATGACCTGGAATCATCAACATTTGAGGAGTACTGGTCAGGTATTTTGTAGAATGTCCCTCAGTTGGGATTTGTCTGATGTTTTTCTCATGATTAGACTGGGGTTATGGGCTTGGGGAAGGAAGACACAAATTAAAGTACCATTCTCATTGCATCATATCAAGGGTATATGCTATCAGTATGCCTTCTCACTGTTGATCTTAACCTTGATCACCTGGCTGAGGTAGTGTATGTCAGGTTTCTCCACTGTAAAATGACTCCTTCCACCCCCCCTTTCCATACTGTATTCTTTTGGAAGGAAGCCAGTAAGCGTAGCCCATGCTTAGGGAGTGGGGAGTTATGCTTCATCTCTTTGAGGGGGAGGCAGCTACATAAATTAATTGGAATTCTCCTGCATGAAAAATGTGTCTATTCTATGAGAGCTTTTAAGGTGCTGGAATCGATAGGCTTTAGATACAGGAAAAGAGGGATTGAGAGAAGTCAAGGATGACTACCAGGTTCCTGTGGGACCTTTGGCAAGGCCCCTTCCCTGTCCGGGCCTCCTCTGTGAAATGGTTGGGATACCAGATCTTGGACATACTCCATGATTCTGATAAACGTTTTGGGGAAAGCATGGAGGCTTGGATGCCTCTGGTTCTGACCCGGGACCGCACTGTCAGAAGTGAGTAGAGGGGACTCTGGCCCAGAAAGGGGAACATCTTGCCTCAGGGCCAGGGCTGAGAGGATCCTGAGTCAAGGCATCTTGTGCAGAGGAAAGAGAAACCTATGTGCAATATGAGGAGCCAGTCCCATTGAGCATGTGGTGACGTGGAGCGGGGGAGGGGGTGGGGAGCAGCAGCGGCTAAGGGCCTGGAGTGGGCCAGGAAGAGGTCAGCTTGGCAAGAAGATCACAGCCAGTCTGAGAGACAGGTGGCCTGGATACACTTGCCTCTCTCTGCTCCGTCTCACAACCTGACTCCCTCACCCTCTCTAGAAGGCCTCAGTTTTCCCATCTGCAAACTTTGGCTAATCGTGCTGGGGGGTCAGCTTAGGGGAAGCAACCTGCCTAAGATCCCAAGATAGAGTCTAGCCTTGAAGCAGACCTCTGAAGCCTGGCCTTCAGCATGATCTTCCCTGATTCCTTTCTGTCCCCTAATCAAATCCCCAACCCTTCATCGTGGCATTTGAGGCTCTTCTTCACCCATCCTGTCAGAGAGAGCCTCTGGCTTCAGGGACACTGTTAGGAGCCAATTATTGAATTCTCATATAGTTGGCCAGGGTGCTCACGTCCTGGGTTGAGGCATGAGAGGAGAGGATATTCTTTGCCTAGAGTGACATCTTGTTCCCTGTTCCCTCTTTCCTCAGTGTGTGGTCTGGCTTCAGCTCCTTCCTGTTCTGGGCCTCCAAAAGGGAGGGCTGTTCTGGAAGGTCTTTAAGGTCACATCCAACTCCAAAATATACTCTTTGCTGAAGACCAGAGAAGATGGGCCCCATTTGCTGGGATCCTAAACAGAAACCAAGAGGAGGATGAGGAGCCGTGGACCCAATATGCCCTAGGGCCTGTTCCCATGCTGAAGCTTCTTGTCTTTGTATCCTTCACGCAGTCCTCTGCAGCAGAGGACACTGCTCCTGGGGGTGAGGTTCCCAGGATCTCCTGGGGCCAGACCTTTACAGTACCACCCACTTCTGTGAACAAAAGCAGACTAGTAGAGGCAAAACTAGATTCAGGAATATCCCTCTTTCTTAGGTGACTAAAAAGGCCAGCACTGGCTCCCTCGGTTGGAGGTGTGGAGGATGGTTAGAGAGAAAGCCTATTATTCATTCAGCAAACATTTATTGAGCACCTACTCTGTGCCTGATACTAAACTGGGTGATAGGGATACAACAAGGAAACATGATAGACCAAGTCTTTGTCCTGTTCGAGCCCAGAGTTTAAGACAAATGTTCTTAACATTTTTTGTCGATGGACCTGTTTGGCGATCTGGTGAAGGCTATAGACCTTTTCTCAGAAAATATCTTTTAAATGCATAAAATAAAATACCTAGAGTTACAAAAGAAACTTATTATACTGAAATATAGTTATTAAAATATCGAAAAAGCAAATATGTGCTACAGTAATATATGTGCTCCTGGCTAATCCATTAAATCATAAGATCTAATGGGGGGTCTAATGACTATCATGATTTTAAAATAGAGATGAGATTACATGATATTTCAAGAGATCTGCAACATCTATAATGTGATATGAAAATCTCTGTGATTTCTATTGGTGACAGAGTCACAGGTACTACTACTACTATGGTTGGTTACATTCTTTACTGAAAAAAAATGCTAAATTTCAATTAGAGGAGAGTGAAAATAAGGATGTAATTTTTTTTTATTTGAGCTAACGTCTATTGCCAATCTTCTTTCTTCTTCTTCTTCTTCTTCTTCTTCTTCTTCCCAAAGCCCCCTAGCACATAGTTGTATATTCTAGTTGTGGGTCCTTCTGGTTGTGCTATGTGGGATGCTGCCTCAGCATGGCCTGACAGCTGGTGCCATGTCCGTACCCAGAATCCAACCCGGTGAAACCCTGGGCCGCTGAAGCAGAGTGGCAAACTTAATCACTCAGCCACCAGGCTGGCCCCAAAGATGTAATTTTTTTCCCATTCAAATTCATGGACCCCTCCAAACCCTGTCCCCTGACTGGATTGCTGGATTGGAGTTCTGTGAACCCAAATTAAGAACCCCTGATAATAGGAAGGACCTTCGTGTCTCTTCCTTCTTCTTTTTTTTCCCCCCGAGGAAGATTTGCCCTGAGCTAATATCTGTTAATCCTCCTCTTTTTTTCTGAGGAAGGCTGGCCCTGAGCTAACATCCATGCCCATCTTCCTCTACGTTATATGTGGGACGCCTACTACAGCATGGCTTGCCACACGGTGCCATGTCCACACCCTGGATCCAAACTGGCGAACCCCGGGCCACGGAAGCAGAACGTGTGCACTTAACCACTGCGCCACCGGTGGCCCCTTTCCTTCCTTCTTAAACATCTTTCATTTGGAGGACAGAAGCCTGGGTTTTATTCTGGGCCTTATTGCTGTGTGACCTCAAGCCAATCAGTTTGCCTCTCTAGGCCATAGTTCCCTCAGTCTGAGACAATGGGAAAGGCAAGAAGTAGGAGGGGAAACCTTAACCATTTATGCTCTAGGCAATTAATTTATATTCTCTCATTTACTCCTCACAATGACATTGTCAGGAAAGATTTTTAAATTATCTTCCCGTTTCACAGATGATTAAACTGAGGCTCCTAGGAAGGCTGTCACTTTACCAATGTCTTAGTAAGTAGCAGGCACTGGTGGGTGACTGGTCAGACCCCCATAACCACCTCATCCTCCATGGATGAAATTAGGAACTACACTCACATTGAGCGAAAGAAACCTGGCTCAGAAATCCCTGCAGGTGGGGGGTAGAGCTACAGGAAATACGAGGACAGAGTCATGTCTCAGCGGAGTCCTGGCTTACGCAAGGTGGCTCATGGAGATTAAAACGTCAAGAAGTTGGGGATCTCCCATTGTTCAGTGACTCACGCGAGGCCTCGCTTTGGGCTTCGCGCCTGCGTGATCCCAACTAACCTCAGGAAGCCCTGTCGAATAGAGTAGCAAAGGGAAATAACGAGCCCTCCCCTGCTGACCAATCCTATTAAAGGGTTGGCTTGGCTCGGAAATCAATCAAAGACCCCCGAGGGGGCGGAGTTTTCTTCGGCTTGGATCCAGTCTTTGAGGGTAAAAATAAAGCGTTTCCATCTCCAGCCAATCCCAAGGAAGAGGGGAGGACACTCCTCCAATGGGAGCCCGGGAGCCGTCCGTAGCGGTGGAGGCCTGCTACCCGTCTCTTGCTCTAGACGGCGGGAGGGACGCGTCCCGGGTGTTCGCGAGATCCAGCTGTCTGCCCCTGGAATCTGCGCGCGGCAGTGGCGGCGCCGAAGGCCGGAGGTGTCGGGTGAGAAGCTGTAAAGATGCAGGTCCGGGGCGCGCAGGAAAGAGGCTGGGCCGAAGCGCGTGAGGGGTGGGACCTGGGCGAGCTTTCACCTGGGCGGCCTCTCAACCCTAGGTCAGCGGGTTGCGGAAGATCGTGCGGGTAGCAAAGGGAGGGCGAGTGCTCCTGCGGCCCCAGACGGCAACCAGGTGAGTACCCTGCGAAGCCCACCGCCCGTCCCCGCCTTTCTGTCTCTTCTCTCTCTCCCCCTCCCTCCCTGCCCCTCTGTCGCTATCTCTGTCTAATAATCTCCACCTGAGGCAATACATGTGCCTCACTTTGCCCAGCGCCTGGCCTCTAGAAAATTTTCAGTGAATAATGACTGTCGTGATTGAAAAGAATGTTATCTCTCTTGGTCTTTGGCTTTGCTTTCTCCCTGTCTCTGACCCTCCCCCACTGGTTCTTCTTTCTGAATGCTTCTGTCTTTCTCTGTTATTGTTTATCCTCTTTCTACCTCTTTCCCATCCCTAAACAGGTTAGAGGTGCATTGATAATAGCAATAGCTTGGCTTGAGAGCGCCTGTGAGCTTAGCCTGGGGCTCTGGACTGTTTTGTGGGTAAAAAATGGAGCCTGGCCTTTGGTTGCTTCTGGCCTCATGGAGAAGAGAACCCTCTGTTGTCTAGCTTCTGTGTTAAACAGTAGAGATCTCCAGGGTGGGAGCAACTTAGATGAAAAAGTGGATCAGGACCTTTATTTTATATCATATTAGTCACTGCAAGAAGACCAAGGGTCTCCTAGTTACATCCCCATATAGCCCTGGACGCCCTCTCTTCTGTCCTCATCCTGAAATCCTTTGACTAGGCCTTCTAGAACCCACCTTCAGTCATCAGCAAAATTCCCTCCATTCATTCCCTGGCTTTTGAATAGTCCCTTCATTTTCGTGCCATGCCTTAGTAGTTCTCATACCTGTTGGACCCAACACTCCATTTATTGTAATGTATTATTTTGAAATTCCCCCTTCACTATTCTGAAATGAAGTGCATAGATAATAGAATCTGTCTACACACATAATTCCCTCAAACCAAATAATGTCCTAATTGTAATATAAAGGAGAGTAAAGGAAGAGTAATTTGTAATGAAACAATATGTATTTCAATATGTAAAGGCTGGGATGTAATTCCATTAGAAGACATAATGAAATGGTCTTCCACATAATGATACTTAGACCTGGGAATGTGACAGCTGCACAGTTGTTGACTGGTGACTCAGAAACCACAGGTAGGGTGCTGTGATTTTCCTAGATGATGAACAATTGTTCATAAAGTTCTAAACAAAGTTCAGTCTTCCCTCAATTTATATGGTTGTTGAATTTCCCGCATATATCAAAATGCATGATCTGGCCTCCATAACCTCTCTGACTTTATCTCTTACCGCTCTCCCCACTTGCTTCCTCTGTTCCACCCATACTGGCCTCCTTTATGCTATTTAAACATATTAGGCACACTTCCACCTCAGGGCTTTGTACTGGGCCATCCCCTGTACCTAGAACGCTTTCCCCCCGGATATCCACAAGCCTCAGGCCCTCACTTCCTTTGGGCCTCTCTCCTCAGATGTCACTTTCTCAGTGAGGCCTACACTAACCATTCTGTTCAAAATTGCAGCTCTCCCCTAACACATACCCTCTGTTTTTTCCATTGTGCTCCTCACTCTCTTATATAATATATGTTACATCTTTATTATGTTTCTTGTTTATTGTCTGACTCTCACACTCGATTGTAAGCTACAGAAGGGCAAAGATTTTTGTCTGTTTTGTGCCTGCTGTATCCCTGTTACCTAAAACAGTGCTTGGCACATAGTAGGCTCTCTCAGTCACTGTTTGTTGAATGAATGAATGAATGAATGAACACGTTTTGCACTTACATGATTGTCTGCAGAGGCATTCTAAACTTGTATGGGACAGGGCACAATTCTTTGCTGTGTGGAGCTGTTTTGTGCCCTGCAGGGTGCTAAGCATTCCTGGTCCATGCCCACTAAATGTCACTAGTGATCTCAAATTATTGTGATAGTCAAAAATGCCCACAAACACCCCTTGACTGTCCACCCCCTTCCTGTGAGTCACTGCTTGAATGGAAATTTAGCTTGCCCCGAGCACTCTGCTCCCCCAGCAGACCCCTCATCCCCCTCTTACCAGGATGCCAGGAGATGGGGGTAGGTGTCCTCACTCTAATTGCCCTGCCCAGAGATTTTCTCTCCCTCTTCCTAAAACAAGCTTTTTTTTTAGAATTTAAAAAAATTTTATTTTTAAATGATTTCAGATTTTTAAAAAGTTGTAAAAATAGTACAAAGAATTCCCATATATCCTTCACTCACGTTCCCCAAATGTTAAGAAATTATACAACTATAGTTCAGTTATCAAAATTAGGAAATTAACATTGGTATAATACTATTACTGAAAGTACAGAACTTATTCGGATTTCATCAGTTTTTCCACTAATATCATTTTTCTCTTCTAGGATCTAATTCAGGATCCCACATTGCATTTAGCTGTCATGTCTCCTTAGGCTCTTCCAATCTGGGACAGTTCTTTAGTCTTTCTTTGTCTATCATGACTTTGATATTTTGGAAGAGTCCTGGCCAGTTACTTTATAGAATTTGGGTTTGTCTGATGTTTCCTTGTGGTTATAGTTTAGTTATGTAGTTTTGGCGAGAATACCACAGAAGAGATGTGTCTTCAAGTGTTTTATATCAGGAGGCACATGATGTCAGTTTATCTCAATACTGGTTTTGTTCACTTTGACTATTTGTTGAAGGTAACGTCTGCCAGGTTTTTCCACTATAGTTGCTCTTTTTTCTTTTGTAATTACTAAGTAATTTGTGGAGAGATACTTTAAGATTATGTAAATATCAACCACCTTGTTTTAAATCTCACATCATCAGATTATACCATCATCCACCCGTCTGTATTATAGTCAAGTACAGACATACACACCTACCTGCCCCTGTCACAGCTCATTCCTAGGAGAATTTAGCTACTAGCTCACTGTCCCTCTCTATAACACTACCTTAGTCCTACTTCTTGGTTATTTTAATATCCTCGTAGGTGACCCTTCCAATGTTCTTGTCTCTCAGTTCTGTGATCTGTTCTCCCACAATGCTCTTGCTCTTGGCTTTCAACCCCACCTCAGCCACCCACTCTGATAGTCTTACCCTTCTTCCAATCAGTACCTGTGACTGCATCGCCTCCATAATCTCAGTTTCAGGCATCCTGCTATCCTGCTATTCAGCCAGTACCTCCTACCCTTCTCAGCTCACTCCCTCTAGCACCCAAACTCCAACAATCCTTCAATGCCACGGGGACTGAATGTTTTCACTACCCTTTACTTCCTCCATGTTCCCATGTCCTTCCTTTAATCAACTTAGATTCTGTGGTTCATCATTATAATCATTCCCTTGCATATGTCCTCACTTCCTTTGCCCTCTGTCACTTCAGCATACTTACCTGGCAAAACCCCAGCCCTGGTTGAATCCAACTCTCTGCTTGTTCCATTGTACTTCCCTAGGCCATTCACTCTCCTACCTTCCTAAATGACTGTTTTATACCTTCTCTTTCCTCAAATCTCCAACACCTACTCTCCCATCCTATACTTAGGCTACCTGCTTGACCAAAAAATTAAAACCATCAGAAGAAACCTCCAGTTTCCCAAAACCACATCCAACCACCAAACAACATCTGTACTCACATACTCTGCCTTCTCTGTTACGGATAAACTGTCCCTGCTGTCGTCAAAATCCATCCCTCCACTTTGGCACTAAATCCCACGCTCTCTCACCTCCTTGAAGACATTGCTCCAGCAGTTCTCACCTCTCCACAAGACCACTCCCATCAGCGCACAGACATTCTATGGTCGCTCCAATCTTTGTGTTACAGCTTTATTGAGATATATTTCACATACCATAAAATTCACCCCTTTAAAGGGTACTATTCAGTGGTTTTTAGTAGATTCACAGAGTTGTGCAACCATCACCATAATCAATTTTAGAACATTTTTATCCCCGCCCAAAAAAGAAGCTTCATACTCACTAGCAGTCACTCCCCATGACTCCCCTCCACCCAATCCTAGGTAACCACTAATCTACTTTATCTATGGATTTGTCTAATGTAGACATTTCGTATAAATGGGATCATACAATACATTGGTCTTTATGACTGGCCTCTTTCATTTAGCTTAATGATTTTGAGAGTCATCCGTGTTGTTGCATGTAGCATTCCTTTTAATTGCCAAATAATATTCCACTGTATGGATATACCACATTTTGTTTATTCATTCATCAGTTGATGGACATTTCAGTTGTTTTCACGTTTAGCTATTATGACTAATGTTGCTCTGAACATTTGTGCACAAGTTTTTGTGTGGATGTATGTTTTCTTTTCCCATGGGTAGATACCTAAGAGTGGAATTGCTCAGTCATATGGCGAATCCATGTTTAACTTTTTGAGGAACTACCAAACTGTTTGCAAAAGTGGCTGCACCATTTTACATTACCATCAGTAATGTATGAGGGTTCCAATTTCTCCATATCCTCACCAACACTTTTTATTGTCTTTTTTATTATAGCCATCCTAGTAAGTATGAAGTGGTACTTCATTGTGGTTTTGATTTGCATTTCCTTAATAACTAATGATGTTGAATATCTTTTCATGTATTTATTTCCTATTTGTGTATCTTTTGGAGAAAGGTCTATTCAAATACTTAGCTCTTTTAAAATTAGATTATTTGTCTTTTTGTTGAATTGTAAGTGTTCTTTATATATTCTGGATACAAGTCTCTTGTCAGATGTATGAATTGCAAATCTTTTCTCCCATTCTGTGGGTTGTCTGTTTACTTTTTTTTTTTTTGAGGAAGATTAGCCCTGAGCTAACTGCTGCCAATCCTCTTTTCGCTGAGGAAGACTGGCCCTGAGCTAACATCCATGCCCATCTTCCTCTACTTTATATGTGGGACACCTACCACAGCATGACGTGCCAAGCGGCGCTATGTCCATACCCGGGATCCAAACCGGTGAACCTTGGGCCACTGTAGTGGAACATGCGCACTCAACTGCTGCACCACTGGGCGGCCCCCAGTCTTTTTACTTTCTTGATGGTGTCCTTTGATGCACAAAAGTTTTTAATTGTCATTAAGTCCAATTTATCTATTTTTTGTTTTGTTACTTGTGCTTTTCATGTTGTATCCAAGAAACCATTCCCTAACCCAAGGTCACAAAGATTTATTCCTGTGTTTTCTCCTAGGAATTGTGTGGTTTTAGTTCTTACATTTAGGTTGATGATCCATTTTGAGTTAATTTTTGTGTATGGTGTGAGGTAGGGGTCCAAATTTCATTCTTCTGCATGTGGATGACTAGTTATCCCAGCATTTTGTTGAAAAGAGTATTTTTTCCCTCCCTCACTGAATTCTCTTGGCAACCTTGTCAAAAATCAACTGACCATAAATAGTAAGTGTTAAAGTTAATTTCTGGACTCTCAATTCTATTCCATTGATCTGTTATGTCTGTCACTATGCCAGCCAACACTGTCTTGATTACTGTCACTGTGTAGTAAGTTTTGAAATCAGGAAATGGGAGTCTTCCAACTTTGTTCTTCCTTTGTCAGACTGTTTTGGCTATTCGCATTTCCACATAAATTTTAAGATCAGCTCATCAATTTTTGAAGAAAAACAGCTGAAATTTTTATAGGGATTGCACTGAATCTATATATCAATTTTGGAAGTATTGCCATTTAACAATATTATGTCTTCTGATCCATGAACATGAGATGTCTTTCCATTTAGATCTTTAATTTCTTTCAGAGATGTTTTGTACTTTTCAATGTGTAAGTCTTGCACTTCTTCTGTTAATTTATTTCTAAATATTTTCTTCTTTTTGCTGCTATTATAAATGGGATTATTTTCTTAAATTCACTGATTATTCATTGCTAGTGTATAGAAATACATTTGATTTTTGTTTATTGATCTTCTATCCTATCAGCAAGTTCATTGCTGAACTCGTTTGTTAGCTTTTTGGTGGATTCCTTAGGATTTTCTGTATACGAGATCATACCATCTGCAAATAAAGATAATTTTACTTTTTATTTCCAATCTGGATGCCTTTTATTTCTTTTTATTGACTAATTGCCCTGATTAGACCTTCTGGTACAATATTGACTTGAGGTGAGGAGAGCAGACACTTGTCTTGTTCCTGATCTTAGGGGGAA
This sequence comes from Equus quagga, assembly GCF_021613505.1. NCBI lineage: Eukaryota > Metazoa > Chordata > Mammalia > Perissodactyla > Equidae > Equus > Equus quagga. The sequence goes on from NC_060276.1 coordinate 79,079,138, forward strand.
AGCATTGAGTCTTTCTCCATTAAGTGTGATGTTAGCTCTGGGTTTTACATTATCAAGTTGAGGAAGTTCCCTTCACCTCCTAGTTCTCTGAGTGTTTTTGCCATGAAAGTGTGTTGAATTTTGTCACGTGCTCTTTCTGCATCTATGAGATGATCATCTGGAATTTATGCTTTATTCTATTAATATAGTGTATTACATTGATTCATTTTCAGATAATAAACCAACCTTGCATTCCTGAAATAAATCCTACTTGGTCATGTTATATAATACTTTTTATATGTTGCTGGACTTGGTTTGCTAGTATTTTGTTGAGGATTTTTACATCTTATTTATGAGGGATATTGTTCTGTAGTTTTCTTTTCTTGTGATGTCTTTGTCTGGTTTTGGTATCAGGGTAATACTGTTTGCATAGAATGAGTTGCAAGTGTTTCCTCCTCTGTTTTTTGGAAGGGTTTGTAAAGGATTGCTATTTGCTTTGTGTATGTCATATGCCTTTTCTGTTTCACTGTTCTTCAATTCCTCTCTTCTTTTGGGTTAAGTAGATATTTTCTACTGTAACTTTTAAATTTCCTTGTTAACTATATATTTTTTGAGTTAGGTTATTAGTGGTTGTCCTGGGGATATTACATCTTGAATTAACCTACTTGAATTAACATCTTGAAACAACCTACTTGGGATTAATTCTAACTTAGTTTCAATAGTATATAAAAACTTTGCTCCAGTAGATTTCTGTTCCCTCTCTCCTCCTTTATAGTATTATTATCATACAAATTACTTCTTTATACATTATAAGCCCATCAACACAGTATTATTATTATTTCTTTATGCAATTGTCTTTTAAAACAGATAGGAAAATAAGAGTTACAAACAAAACTACTTTCTTTCATAATCCCTATGTAGTTACTTTCAAGTTACCATTTAGTGTCCTTTCACTTCAGCCTGAAAGTAGTGTTTCTTGTAGGATAGGTCTGCTAGAAACAAATTCTCTTAGTTTTTGTTTATCTTCTCTTTCATGTTTGAAGGACAATTTAGCTAGATATAGAATTCTCAGTTGACAGTCTTTTTGTTTCGTTATTTTGAAGATGTCATCACACTGTCTTCTGGCCTCCATGGTTTCAGATAAAAAGTCAGTAGTTAATCTTATTGAGGATCCCTTGTGTGTGATAAGTCATTTTTCTCTTGCTGCATTCAAGATTGTCTTTTTGTCTTTAAACTTTCATCAGTTGCACTATGATGTGTCTAGGTGTGGACCTCTTTTAGTTTATTCTACCTGATCTTCTTAAATGTAATAGATTCATATTTTTCATCAAATTTATGATCTTGTGGCCCTTTTCTCTTCCTTTGGTGACTCCCATTATGCGTATGTTGGTACTTTTGATGGTGTCCCACAAGTCTGTGAAGCTCTGTTTCCTTTTCTTCATTCTTTTTTCTTTCTGCTTTTCAGATTGGATAGTCTCTATTGACCTATCATCAGATTTACCCTTTATCTCTTCTGCCAGCTCAAACTATTGTTGAGCCCCTCTAAGTGAATTTTTAATTTCAGTTATACTTTTCAATTCCATATTTTCTATTTGATTCTTTTTTATGATTTCTATCTCTTTATTAATATTCTCTTTGCTGAAACATTGTTCTCATACTTTCATTTAATTCTTTAGGTATGATTTCCTTTAGTTCTTTGAAAATATTTATAATAGCTAATTTAAAGTTTTTGTCTATCAAGTGCCAAACATGGGCCTCTTCAGGAACATGTTCTCTTGACTGATTTTTTTCCTGTATATATAACATACTTTATTGTCTCTTTGCATGTCTCATAATTTTTTGTCAAAAACTGAACATTTTAGGTACTCTAGTCTAACAACTTTGGTATCCCATTCTTCCACCCTCAAGGTTTGTTGCCCTTCTGTGTTTTCTGTGTGTATATGTGGTTGTTTTTATTGTTATTTTTCTTGTTGCTGTTTATTTGTCTAGTGACTTTTATTGACTAATTCTGTGGATTCTATATTCCCTGCATTATGTGGCCCCTGAGTTATCTGCTAGCTTATTTCTTAAAAGTTCTTGTTTTTATTTTTAAACCTAGCTTCCTAGGGGTCACACCTAGGTAAGTATAATTTGGTGGTCAGCCAGTGATTGGTCACATTCCATTAAATGCCTTGGCTATAGTCTTCCACCCTTCGCCAAGGGGATCTGTGTGAGAAGGCATGCCTTCAAACTGCAGCCAGCTTACAAGGCAGCCTTAGTTTTCACATACTGCTTGCACAGAGCCTCACAGTCAGCCAGAAGTAATTGTCTTGGGCCCTCTCCTTTTCTAGCTCTTTCTTGAGCGTGCACATAGCCTTGAGTATGTGCACAGCCCTTTAGGTCTCCAGGAATATGTCAGAGCTTTTCAGAGTTCTCTATGGTTGTCTCATTCTCCAGGATTTCCTTTTAAATTCCTGGCCAAAGCAGTCAGACCTCTCTGTTGTCTGGAATTTAGTAAGCTTTTGGCTACTGCACTACTGAGCTGGAGAGGGAGGGAGGATGGGAATATCCACAAGTTAAAATGTCACGGAACCTGCTGTCTTACCAAGATTCAGTAGTTTCTCTTGGATAGATGATTTTCACTTCATTCTATGCCTTTAATTAATCGCCAGAGTTTTGAAATGGTTGATTTTAGCTGGTTTGCCCATTATTTTCATTGTTTTAGAGGGATAGCTATTTCACCAAAGTCCTCACTCTCCCATTCCATTGATCTCCTATTGCTCCCATCTTTAAAATAATTTTTAAACCCTCTTCTCCCATATCCCCTTGAAACTATGACTTTATTTCTCTATTGCCCTAACAACAAAACTCTCCAAAAGAGGTATCATTCCTCACTTTTTTCCTACTCTTCTCTCATTCTCTGTTTGTTTATATAAAATATATTAGATATATAATAAAAGAATGTATAGATTATATACATGAGTTACAAAGGTAATAATATAATGAAAACCCAAGAACTCACAACCCCACCCAAGAACAATATTAACAATAGCATCTATCCCTATGTCATTTTCTGTCCCATTCCCCACACCCCTGCCAGAAATTACCACTCTCCTAAGTCTTGTGTGTAACATTCTCTTGCTCTTTTTGATATTTTTTTTCATGTTTGTGGAGATGCTTAACCAATACATTGTTTATTTGGCTTGGTTGTAGGCTTCGTAAAAAATAGTATCATACTGTGTGTGGTCTCCTGTGACTTACTTTTTCCACTTATTATTGTGTTTCCAAGATTCACCTATGTTTTGCATGTAGCTGTAGCTCACTCATTCTCAGTACTACGTAATATTTCATTGGGTGACCATAAAAGAAATTATTCACCCATTTATCTGTTGATGGACGTTTGGGTCATTTCCAGCTTTTTGCTCTTATGAGGAGTGCTACTATGAACATTCTTGTATGTGTCTCCTGGTACACATGCACACCTATTTTTCTAAGGTATATACCTAAAAATTGAATTGCTCGTTAATAGGACATGTAAACATTCAGCTTGACAGGATTATGCCAAAATGTATTTTAAACTGATGGTACCAATTTACACACCTTTCAGCAATTTATGTGCAATCCCATTGATCTACACCCTAATCAATACTTGATATTGCCTCACTTTTTAATTTTTGTCATTATAGTGAGTGTAAAGTGATATCTCATTGTGGACTTAATTAGCATTTTTCCAGTCACTAATGTGATTGAGCATCTTTTCATGTTTATTGGCCATTCATGTTTCTTCTTCTGTGAAATGACTATTAATATCTTTTGCCCATTTTTAAAATTGGTATTTTTATCATTTCTAATGATTTGTAGGAGTTATTTAATTATTTAGATACTCATCATTTGTCAGTTATATGTATTGAATATCTTCTCTCAGTTTGTGGCTTATTTTTTTCCTTATGGTGTCTTTGCATAAGCTGAAATTTCTATTTTAATTGAGTTGAATAATTAAATCTTTTCTCTACAGCCAGCGCTTTTTGTGTGTTGTCTTGCCTGAGCCATGCTCATAAAGATATTCTTTATTTTCTTCTAATAAAAGTTTAAAGCTTTACCATTCACATTTAAGTCCTTAATCTAACCAGAATTGATTTTTCTGTGGTATAAGGTAGGGAGGCAGTTTCATTATTTTCCAGATGGATAGCCTAATGATCTAAAGTGCTACCTCTGTCATACATCAGAGTTCCATATCTGTATAGGTCTGTTTCTGGGATCTCTGCTATTGGGCAACTTTTTGTCCCTGAACTAGTACCACGCTACCTTAATTACTTTAGCTTCATAATGAATCTTTTTTTTTTTTGCTGAGAAAGATTCACCCTGAGCTAACATCCATGCCAATCTTCCTCTATTTTTTAGTAAGGGGGCTGCCAGCACAGCATGGCTGCTAACAGAGCAGTGTAGGTCCATGCTCAGGAACCAAACCCAGGCCACCAAAGTGGAGCCTGCTTAACTTGACCACTAGGCCACCAGGACTGGCCTCATAAAGAATCTTGATATTTGATAGAGCAAAATCATCTCATTCTATTCCTCAGCAGTATCATATATTCTTGGCCCTTTGTTATTTCAAACACATTTCAGAATCAGCTTTTCATGTTCTACAAAAATATTGGAATTGTAATGAATCTATAGATCAGTTTGAAGAGAATCGATATGTTTATGATGTTGTCTTCCTAACTATAAACATGATATATTCTTTCATTTAATATTCTTGAATGTCCTTTGGTAGAACTTTATAATTTTCTGCATAAGTCCTTGAATATGCTATTTATGGGTTTTGCTGTTATAAATGAGATCTTGTTATTTAACGTGTTTTATGTCTTTTGCAGATGTACAGAAATGACGTTTATTTTTTATATTGATATTATAGCTGTTCACCTTGCTAAGTTTTTATTATTTATTTATTTTTGAGGAAGATTAGCCCTGAGCTAACATCTGCTGCCAATCCTCCTCTTTTTGCTGAGGAAGACTGGCCCTGAGCTAAAATCCGTGGCCATCTTCCTCTACTTTATATGTGGGATGCCTACCACAGCATGGCTTACCAAGTGGTGCCGTGTCCGCACCCGGGATCCGAACCGGCAAACCCCAGGCCGCCAAAGCGGAACGCATACACTCAACCGCTACGCCACCAGGCCGGCCCCTGTTTTTATTATTTTTAAGCAAACTTTTTATTTTAGAATAATTTTATAGTTATAGAAAAGTAAATAAAGAGATAGTACAGAGAATTCCTGTATATTCCTCACCATGGTATATTTGTCAAATCTAAGAAAGCAACATTGGTATATTACTGTTAACTAAACTTCAAACTTTATTTGGATTTATCAGTTTTCCTGCTAATGCCCTTTTTCCGTTCTAGGATCCAGTTCACAATACCACATTGCATTTAAGTTGTCATGTCTCTTTAGTGTCATATGGTCTATGACAGTTTTACAGTCTGTCCTTGTTTTTTATGACCTTAACAATTTTGAGATGTAATATAGAATGTCCCTCAATTTGTGTTTGTCTGAAGTTTTCCTCATAATTAGACTGGGGTTGTTTTTGGAAAGGATACCGCAGAGATGAAGTGCCTTTTTTATCACATCATCTCAGGGGTATCTGATATCCCCATGACATCACTGATGATGTTGACTTTCATCACTTGGTTACAGTAGTATCTGCCAGCTTTCTCCACTGTAAAGTTACTATTTTTCCCTTTTTATTCTCTGTTCTTTGGAAGAATCTAGCCCACCCTCAAGGAGACAAAGAGGATTTAAGCTCCACCTTTGGAAGGGGTTGTATTTACATGTATTATGTGGAGTTCTTGTGTAAAAAAAGATTTGTTTCTTCTTATTTATTTATGTATTTACTTATTTGTTCTGTTGCTTGTTCCTATCAGCATGGACTCATGCATGTTTATTTAATAAGTTGAGTTATAATCCAATACTATGTTATTTGTCTTCTTGCTCCAACTGTCCCAGCTTTGGCCACCAGGAGTTCTTTCAGGTTGGCTTCTGTGTCCCTTTGACATGCCCCCATCCTTTTGTTTTTGAGCACTTTCTTATTTCCTGGCACTACAAGATGCTTCCTACTCATCTTATATTTTCCTGTCCCAACCGTAGAATCAACCATTTCTCAAGGAGCCCTGATTCCTTTTAAGTCGTCTGTGTATTCTTTTGTGTTTTGTACGTTGACAACCATATCAGCTATATAAAATGACGGTTTTGTTTTTTCTTTTCCAATCTTTATGCCTTTAATTTATTTTTTTTGTCTTAGTGAGATGGCCAGGACCTCCAGTATAATGTTGAATACAAAAGATAGTTGTGGCCATCCTTGTCTTGTTGGGTATTTTAGAGGAAACATTACTAACTTTTCCCTGTTAAGAATGATATTTGTGTAGATTTCTACAGATTTTATCAGATTAAGCAAGTTCCATCCTGTTTCTCTATGCTAAGAAGTTTTTGTTATTGTTTTTGAATTATGAAAGGGTGTTGAATTTTTTATCAAGTACATTTTATGTTTCTTAGGATGATTATGGTTTTTTTCCTCCAATAATCTGATAATGTGGTAAATGATGTTTATAGATTTTCCTCATGTTAGACCACCTTTGCATTTCTTGTATGAACGCAACTTGGTCATGATCTTTTCCTTTTTATACAGTACTAGATTCAGTTTGTTAGTATTTTATTTAGAATTTTTGTATCTGTGTCCATGAGTAAAATTGGTCTTTAATTTTCTTTTCTCCTGCTGTCTTTATTTGCTTTTGTCATCAAGTTCTGCCAGTAACGTAGAATGAGTCAGTGCTCCCTCTTTTACAATATGCTGGCAGGTAGTATCTGACTTTGGAATGATCTGTTTGGTAGAATTCTCCTGTAAAACCATCTTGGTCTGGTGTTTTCCTTTTTAATATTGAATTAGTATTAAACTTCTAAATAAAATCTCTTAAAAATTCTAAGTGAGAAACTTGAAATCTGCTTCCATAACATGTTTTTTTAATATCAGGTTTTATGCTTGAAATGGCTGCACACAGATCCTGATTAAGACTCTTTAATGATGTGTTCTTAAAATTCTTAGCAATCAATATCAACGAAAATCTTTCTTTGTACAACTAAGTGATAAAGTGTTTGAAAGCAATTTTTAAGTTCAAAAATGTTTAACAATTGAAATGATATCTAGCAGCTTTTCTTTTTGTTTCACTGACAAATATATTGTTAAAATTTCTTGTGATAATGTGATTAGATTTCAAATCCAATTGAACTCTTTTATATTAATTATTTCAAAATAATGATGAAGCTCTTATTTGCAGAACATGCATCATTGTTAGAACCATCACCCTGCAGCTAGCTTGGACATCATTAAAAGGGCTCATCAGCTGCAAACGGATAGAAGTATCTGATATTTGTGAAGACAGAGTTTCAGGGCTTCTGCCTGGAGCTACACCCTCCAGAAGCCCCTGCTTGGCCTCCCCGCACCCAACCCCACCCCAGCCAGTCACAGCTGGGGCTGTGTGTGGTGTTTCTTGGCAACTGAAACAGACTCCTCCAGCAGCTCCACAGGCCCCTTGTCCTCAGTGAGCAGAAGACTACAGAAGCTGGCTACTGAAGAGGCTGTCCAAGTGATAGAGCTCCTCCTTGGCTCTGCTTAGCACATTTACCACAGAGCAGTAACTGAGTGCTGGATGTTACTCATTCATGCTCACCCCCTGCAGGGACTGCAGAGGGGTTTCTCAGATCCCATTTCACTAAAGGGCCACCCTCTAAGGATCTCCACAGGAGGCTGCCCATAGAGAGGTGGCCTGCCTAGGGTCTCCAGTGCCTTATGTCCTCCACGGCTGAGGGTATCAGTATCTCTTCACCTACCTGTAATCCACATACCAACTGGAAAATTCTGCCTCCTGCTATTTTCTATTCTTTGTTTTTGGTAGGAAGAGTTTTGACTACTGCTTCAGTTCCTTTAGTAGTTAGAAGACTATTCAGGATTTCTTTTTCTTCTTGAGTCAATTTTGGTAAGTTATAGTTTTCTAGGAATTGGTCCATTTTGTCTGCATTCTCAAACTTATTGGCATAAAGTTCCCGTATTGTTTTTATTCTCTGCTGTATATAATCTATAGTCATGTCTCCTTTTTCATTGCTGATATTGGTTATTTGTGCCTTCTCACTTTTTTTCTTGATCAATCTCACCAGAGGTTTGTCTATTTTATTAGTCTTTTCAAAGAACCAACTTTTGGCTTTGTTGCTCCTCTCTATTGTGTCTTTGTTTTCTATTTCTTTAATTTCTGCTCTTATCTTTTTTGATCTCCTTCCTTCCACATTTTTTGGATTTATTCTGTTGTTCTTTTTCTAATTTCTTAAATTGGACACTGAGCTCATTAATTTTCAGCCTTTCTTGTTTTCTAATTTGTGCATTTAGGGATATAAATTTCCCTCTAAATTCTGCTTTCTGCAAGTTCACATATGTCATATTTCATTATTGTTCAGTTCTAAGTACTTCAGCATTTCCATCATGGTTACTTCTTTGCCCTGCGAGTTATATAGAAGTGTGTTTTGAAGTTTCCGAATGTTTGGGGATTTTTTAATTTATTTCTTTGTTATTGAACTCTATCTGAATTGCATTATGGTCACAGGATGCGGTCTGTGTGATAATAACTCTTTGAAATTTACTGAGACTTGTTTTATGGCTTAGCACATGATCAGTATTTTTTAATGTTTCCTATGTGTTTTATAAGAATGTATGTTCTCTAATTGTTGAATACAGAGTTCTACATATGTCTTTTATCAACTTTGCTAATTGTATTGTCCAAATTTTCTATATCTATACTGATTTTTTATCATGATATTGATCAATAATTGTAAGAGGTGTGTTAATATTCAACTAAGATGGTGAATGTGTCTATTTCTCCTTGTAGTTTTCTTTTTTTACTTTATATATTTTGAGGCTATTTTATTAGAAATATTCCAATTAAGAATTATTATATATTCCTGGTAAATATGTAATGACCCTCTCGATTCCTGATAATGCATTTTTCCTTGAAGTCTATTTTATCTTACATTAATATAGCAACACAAGGCTTTTTTCTTGTTAGGATTTGTGTAGTATACAATTTTCTATCCTTTTACGTTTCAACATTTTCATGCCCTTGTGCTTTAATTATTTCTCTTGGGAATGGCATATAGCTGGACCTTTAAAAAAAAATCTAGTCTGATGATCTCTGTCTTTTAATGGGCAAATTTAGTCTGTGTACGTTTACTGTGATATATTTGGACATGTTGCTGTCATCATACTTTTTTATTTCCATTTCCTACCACCACCTTTTCTTTGCTTCATTTTGCTCTTTTTTTGCCTGCTTTTTTAGTTTTGCAATTTGTTTGTTTGCTTTCTTATTCAGTTTTTTTCCTTCCTACTGTTTTGAATTTACATATTCTTTTTCTATTTTTTCTGTGGTTATCCTTGAAATTTTACCATGCATGTTTAACTTATAAGGTCTAAAGTTAAGCAGTATTTTACCCTCCCTCTTGAATATTGCAGGAACCTTAGAAACCTTCAGCTCTAGTCATTCCTCTCTTGACCACATGCTATTGTTTTGAGTATGTCAGTTTGTCCCTTTTCTTCTAACTTTAAAAATTATACATCATCATTAGTATTATATAGACAGTGTTTGTTTGGACTTAAATGCATGCGTTCTTGCATCTCAGATCATCTTTCAGAGATCATTTTCCTTCATTATAAGTACAATATTTAGATGCTCTTTTAGTACAGGTCTTGTGGTGTTAAATTCTCCCAGTCTTTGTTATATTGTAAATATCTTTATTTTATCCTCATTCTTAAAAGATAGATTGTTATAGGTATTTAGAAGTCCACTGTCAATGTAATTGCTGTTTTTTGTGGGTGTTTTTGTTTTCTTATACTCTGGCTACTTCTAAGATCTTTTCTCTCTCTCTTTTTTTGGAGGAGGATGTGCGGGGGTTCTGCAGTTTCATTCTAATATGTTTAGAATTCATTTCTTTTTTATTTATTATACTTTGGAAACGTGCTTCATACTTCTGGATTCATGTTTTTCATAATTTCTGGAAAATTCTCAACCATTATCTCTTCAAATATTGCCTTTCTTCCATTCTTTCTATATTTTCTTTCTCAGAATCCAGTTAGTCATATCTTGCACCTCTTCATTCTATCTTCCATATCTTATAACATCTCATTGATATTTTCTATCTCCTTGTCTTTCTGCACTTCATTCTGGGCAATTTCTTCAGATATATCTCTCAGCTTACTGATTCTGCCTTCAGCTGTGTCTGATCTGCTGTTTAATCTGTCCACTGAGTTTTTTATTTCAACAACTGTATTTTTCATTTGTACAAGCTCCATGTATTTCACGTTCTAATATGCCTAGTCATCCCTAGTAGTCTCTTGTTACTTGCTCATCCTTGCAGTTGCATCTGTTATTTCTTTAAGCATTTTATACAATTTTTGTTCAACCAATAATCACTGTTTGCATAAGTATTACATTGTAAATATTGTTCATGTCTAAACCATGTAGTACACTCTGGTTACATATCCTTCATTGTATACCTTTTTGTTTTCCTAGTAATTGCTTTTTTTTCTTTTGCCTAGTGTTCTAATACCTATTCCTAATTCTTCTTTAAAATTTTTTAAAAATCCGTATCAGATCATGTCCCTCCTCTGCTCAAAATGCTTCCATGGCTCCCAGCTCCCTCAGAATAAAAGCCAAAGCCTTCACCATGGCCCAAAAGTCTCTACACAGTCTGGTCCCCATCACCTCTCTGACCTCATCTCCTATCACTCTCCCTGTTACTCACTCTTCTCCAGCCACACTGGCCTCCTTGCTGTTCCTCAAGCACATCAGGTATCCTCCTTCTTCAGAGCCTTTTTACTTGCTGTTCTCACTGCCTGAAACACTCTCCTTCCCAGATAATTTGATGACTTGCCCACCCACTTCCAGAATGCTCAAATGTCACCTCCCTAAAGAAGCATTCCATGACCAACATATCTAAAACAGCCCCATTCACAGCACTTTCTATCCCCTTATCCTACTTTATGTCTTATGTTTCTCTACAAAGCACTGATCACCACCTGATATATTATATATATATTTATTGTGATTAGTCTTTGTCTTTCCCCAGTAGACTGTAAGCTCCACAAAGCAGGGACTTTTGTTTTGTTCACTGCTGTATCCCTAGTGCCAACAACAGTGCATAGTAATATTTAGTAGACACTCAATAAATATTTGTGGAATAAACTGAATGAATGAATTAATTAATTAATGTGGAGGATAGAGAGAGAAATGCATTGAGAGCTAGACTAGGCATGAAGGTCTTTCATGCCATGCTAAGGAGCTTGGGTGTCATTGTTCACAAGGGTGAAGGATGTGAAGAAGCAGTGAGGATAGCTCCTGAGATCTTTTGAGAAGCAAGTTTACAGTTGGTAGGGTGGTGACAAAGCCCCATGTTCTCTATGACTGGCTCCATACCCTGGGGCTCCTGAAGGTGGACCTGCCTCTCTCTCAAAGAGCCTTCAAACTGCTGTGTGGTCATACCAGCCTGTTACTTCGTGAAAACCAAAGCCTCAGCTCTCATTAAGCCTTCTGATCCTACCTAGGATTCCCCTTTCTCCTGCCCCGTGAGGAACGGTTTCTTGGTCCCCAGGCCAAGCATATCACCCCCATTAGACTTTTTCTGTGATACTTGGTGGGGGATGGTACAGAAGCTGATGCAAAGTCTGGCACATAGTAAGTGCTGTTATAATGGTGGACACCACAGAGAGGTAAGTTTTAGCTCAAGAAAACTTTTTTCCATTGTCAAGACTGCAACAGGTTGTGAGGTTTTAGTCCTGACTTTCCCCTAACCCCCTTGGGGACCAGCACGGCTCCAGTGTTTCTGCCTGCCCATGACAGTTTGGATACTAATTCTGTTGTCTAATGTGTGACCTACTCCCCTGGTTTTTGTCATCCACTAATTTCATCAGAACGCCATCAATACACGCAGGTTCCTGTGCCATGCAACCAGAGACCTCCCTCTCCAGGCCAACATCAATTCATTAATCATTATCACTCTGGGTTTAACCAGCCAACAAGTTATAAGTTCACTCGAGCAAAGTTGACTGACCACTTTCTATGTGTCAGGCCTCCTGTTCTGCACTGAGGACACAGAGATGAACCCAGACACAGAACCATAATTTCAGGGTAATGTGGTCAATGCAGTAACAGTGGTGGTACAATAGACTTTGAAGGCCCCTAAGGAGCACACAACCCAGCTCAGGGGACCAGGAAAGGTTCCTTAGAAGAGATAGCATATGAACTGAGTCTTAAAAGATCAGTAGGAATCTCCTGGATGACTAACAAGGAGAGAGGAGGGCAGTTCAGGCAAAGGGTACGGCATGGGTAAAGGCCTAAAGATGAGAAGAAAGCGTGATATGCGCCAATTTGCCTAACTACACTCACCATTCACCTGTCTTTCCACGAGAACATCCTAGGAGACTTTGACACATACCAAAATCCTGACGTGAGGAGTTTGTGGCCTCCCCTGACATGCTAACCTGTTAACTCTTCAGAAAGGTAATGAAAAGTTGATTGGACGTGACTATCCATGAGCTTGTCCACACCAGTTTCCAGTGCCCCTGGCTTCCTTATCTAGACCATGTTGTTTATGTTACCTACTTCCTTTAGACCTCCCCCTGGGGTTGGGGTCATTCCCACTGTCCTGAGGGTTATAGAGTCTCCCTCATCCCCATGTATGGAGATCTCATTGTGGAGAGAAGTTTTTCTGATCCTGACGCCAGCCATGACATAAAAACCCTCATCTTTCAGAGAATGGACTGGGCCTACCAATCTTGTCCTCAGACATTAGGGTTCAGCTCCTCTTGGGCTTCATTCATACTTGGAATAATCTAGGACAAGTGGGTTGTGGAGTCTGGCAGGCCCAGTTTCAAAACATGGAGCCCTCACATCTCGGTTGTATGACCTAAGCCAAGTTACCTGTCCTCTCTAAGTGTCAAGTTTCTTCATCAGTAAAATGAACCTAATGCCCACCTTGGACAGTTGTTGTGGGTGTTAGAGTATGTGTAAAGTACCTGGCATCTGGCCACCATTCATTGAATACCAACTACTATCAGTATTAAAGGAAGAATGGCATACTGGTTCAGAACATGAGCTATAGATCTGGACCAACCTGGATTTGAACTGCAGCTCAACTACTTACTAGTGTTGTGACTTTGGTCAATTGTCTTGACTTTTTTAGCCTTAGTTTTAATATTTGTAAAATGAGCTTACTGTACCTACCTCAGAGTTGTGTGTATTATTATAGCAGGGTAATAATAGGCAAGGTGGGGGCCTTCCCAGACCAGGCCCCTCCCCAGCCTGCCTTCTCCAGAGACCCCCTTCCCCATGGTGCCTACCCCTTTCTCAGCCTCCTCTTCTCTCTAAGGCTGACAAGGAGGACTGAGCTGCCTCCTCAGAGTCATAGGGTTAAACCACTCTTGCATTTTTGGAATTAAATCCAATGTTTTCATATTATATTAAATCTTTTTTTACTCATCCTGGATTTGGTTTGCTAATAAATTGTTTAGAATTTTTGCATCTTTGTTTATCTACTGTATTTGTCTGGTCAAGGTTATAGTGGACTCATCCAATAAATAAATGAGTTAGTCCAATTCATCTAAGTTTTCAAATTAATTGTAACCTCTTATTTTTAAATTTCTGCTATATCTTTTATATTGATCATATTATTTATTTGTGACTTTTTTTCTTTTTTTCTTGATTAGTCCCTCTAGAGATTTAGTATTTAGTCTTGAAATTTTACCATATATATTTATAAAACCTAAAGTCTAAAGTTTAACATTATCATAATCCCCTGCCCAAACCAAGCAAGGACTTTATAAAACATTAATGTCTCCCAATTTACATGTTGTTGTTGTCTACTATTTTAATTCTTTCTTTTCTAAGGAAGATATTAACATACACACAAAATAGATATTAACAATATTATTTATGCAGACAGTATTTGTTTAGATTTAAATACTTGTTTACTATTTTATTTGCTCACTTTCCTTCCTATAACTCAGACCTCCTTTTTTGGGATGATTTTTTTTTTGAAATATATACTTTAGAAGATCCTTTAGTGTAGATCTGTTAACAGGAAACTGTCTCAATCTGTATTTATTTGTAAATAGCTTTATTTCACTTTATTCTTCTTAAAAAATAGGTTTGCAGGGACTGGCCTGGTGGTACAGCGGTTAAGTGTGCACGTTCTGCTTCGGCAGCCCGGGGTTTGCCGGTTTGGATCCCAGGTGCGGACATGGCACCACTTGGCATGCCATGCTGTGGCAGGCGTCCCACATATAAAGTAGAGGAAGATGGGCACGGATGTTAGCTCAGGGCCAGTCTTCCTCAGCAAAAAGAGGAGGATTGGCAGCAGTTAGCTCAGGGCTAATCTTCCTCAAAAAAAAAGTAGGTTTGCTAGATCTCCACTTCTAAGTTATCTTTTTTTTCTCCTAACGTTTAGAAGATATTGTGTCACAGACTTCCGGTTTCCATTGCTGTTGTTGAGAAGTCTGCTGTCAGTCTAATTGTCTTTTTTTTCAGGTGTTCTTTTTCTCTGGCTACTTTGAAGATTCTTCTTTCATTATTGCTTGACTCCAAGGGCTTTTTGTTGTTCTATGAATGTTCCTCTTTGAAGCTTTATAGAAACTCTCACTGATGCCAGATTTGGCCAAAGGCACCACAGATACCAAAAACGTGACATATTCTGAAGCCCTAGAGAGAGTTTGTATAGAACTTTGTTTTACTAGTGTGCAAGAATGGGTCAGTGCCACAGTTGTCACTTGAGAGCATGGTGGTGCCATGGACTCTGGAGCAAGACTGCCTGGGTTCAAATCCCAGATCTGCTATTTCAGAGCTGGGTAAGTCACTCAACCTCTATATTCTTTAGTTTCATCTTCTATAAAAATGGGGATAATAATAGAAGAATAACTTACTTCATAGGGTTATTGAGGATATTAAATGAGTTAATATATGTAACATGTTTAGAATAGTGTCTGGCACATAGCAAGCACTTTATATGCATTTGCTGTTATTACCATTATTACTTTTGTGCTGAGGGAATTGAAGGGAGAAGAAGAGCTTCTCTGGTGCAGTGAGGAAAGCACAGAGTATATTCTGCCCTGTGTGTTCCCCTAATATCTTGGAAAAAAATCCATGTACAAAAAAACACAAAGTCGGGAATTTGAAGGAGTTATTTGGGCCTCTTAGGGTGTAGGATATCAAGTTCATTAGGTAGTCAGAATGAGATAGGATTCTTCAGTGGGAAAACAACAAGCAGTGTTTAAGGGTGGGCCCCTCTTGAGAGGTGACTTGTATTGGCTCTTTCCTCATTGGAGCAGAGCAATACCAAATGGGGGACCAATGACAGTGAGGGTTAATCTGGGGTAAGGGATTTCCTAAGCATTTCATAATGCTTTTCTCTTTGAAACTAACCTGTCAGGTACTGAGAGGCTTTAAAGGGGGTGATGGCTCTTCAGGCTGGGGACACAAGTCTGATGAAGGGCAAGACTGCTGCCAGGATTTGATTCACACTCTCAGAGGTAGGGCTGACCACATCAAAAATGCTTTCAGTCTTTGTTCTAAATTCTCCTAGGACTTTGGGAAAAGTCCCAGCCTCAGGAACCATCCCAGACACAATCTAGAGGACATGACCAGGAGAAGTGGCTCATACTGAAAATAAGTGCTCGGTGGGAAAGCAAATTTGAGGAAACGGTGTCAAAGGTGAAAGTTCAAGAGATGCAAAATTTTAAACAAAATTTTACTAAATCAAATCCAACAATATATTTAAAAGATACCACAACCAAGTGGGGTTTATCTCCGGAATGTAGAGTTGGTTTAACATTAGAAGATCAATCAAAGCAGTGCACCATGTTAACAACCCAGAAAAAGAAAAACCCATAGGATTATTGCAGTAAATGCAGAAAGGCATTTGACAAAATCCAATATCCATTCCTAATTTAAAAAGAAAACAACCTCTTGGCAAACTAAGAACAGAAGGGAAATTCCTTGACCTGATATAGGGCATCTAACGAAAACCGACAGTTAACATCATATTTAGTGGTGAAAGACTGAATGTTTTCCCTCCAAGATCAGAAACAATACAGGGATGGTCTGCCCTCACCGTTTCTTTTCAGCATTGTACTGGAGGTTCTCGCCAGTGCAATCAGACAAGAAAAAGAAAGAAAAGGCATCCAGATTGGAAAAGAGGAAGTAAAACTGTACTTGAAGATGACATGATTGTCTATGTAGAAAATCCAGTGAAATCTACTAAACAACAACAACAAACTACTAGAACTAATAAGTAAGTCTAACAAGTTACAAGATACAAGATCAATATACACAAAACAATTGTGTATACCAACTGTATATAGCAATGGACAATTGGACATAGAAATTTTTAAAATTCCACTTACAATAACATCTAAACATGTGAATTGGGAATAAATCTGACAAAAGATGTGAAAGACCTGTACACTTGTATTGCTAAAAGAACAAAATAAATGGAAAGATACACCTTGTTCATGGGTCAGAAAACTCAGTATTGTTAAATTTCAGTTCTCCCCAAACTGATCTATAAATTCAACATAATCCCTATAAAAATCTCAGGCTTTTTTGCAGAACTTGACAAGGTGGTCCTAAAATTCATATGGAACTACAAGGCACTACAGAGCCTGTTACAGAGTATAGAAGCTCTGGTTAGGGTCCAGCCTTCCCACAGGATCAGGACTATCAGTGGAGCCAACATAGAATGGAAAAACAAGGAAGAGGCCTTCACAAACAGGTTTACGAAGGATTTGAAAAAGCAATTTCCTGAAGTGGAAACCCCAAAAAGCTAATAGGCATAAGAAAAGATGCTCAAATGCATTAGTTATCAGAAAAGTACAAAATAAAATTACGAGATTTCACTTTAGATCTCATAGATGGGCAAAATTTTAAAAAGCTGAATCAGGCCAAGTCCTGTAGTGGGGATGTGGGGCATAGATACCCTCAAGCACTTCTAGTGGTAGTGGGGACTTTGGCAGCCATCCCAGAGATGAATGTGGCAGTACATGGGCAAATTCAGTATCCCCATGGGCCCTCTGAAGTTCTCATACAGATCTATAATGGGTCATGGAGGAGAATGTTCATTATGGTGTGGTTTGCAAGAGTGAGGAGTTAGAGGCATTGTGTGTGTTCATCGCCAGGGAAGTACACAGGGAAATAGCAAGGGATGCACTCCATAGTTGGCCTTTCAGCAGTTAGATCAGTGAACAGATGTACACAGAGCAACACTGATGATCTCCAACACATAGCAATGAGCAAAAAAGTATAAGACATATTACAAAACACTATTCATGTAAGTTACAAATACATAGGCACACCAAATATACATCTTACAAGAACCCACACAAACAAAAGAATATTAGTTAAACACATTCAAAGAGATGCCTATGTGGCAGGGTTTGAGGTGGAATGGGAGTGTGGATAATAGGGAATAAACAAAACAAGAAAAGGAGAAAGAAAAAATAAACAGAAAGGTTATATTTCTTTGTCTTAGGTCACCCACTCCCCATGGCATTCATCCTTTAGGATCTGGTCTTTGCTGAGGTGGAAGCAGCCCGTCTGTCCTCTATCAACCTGAGGATAGAACACCCAGGTGGGCCTGGCTCAGAGTAACTGTACTTGGCTAATCTTGACCACGTGCTGCCGAAGCTCCTACATGCCCTCCCCTCAAGCAGGGCAGCAGCCTGGATCAGGTGTGGACACACATTCCAGCCCACAGAAGTTATCTGCTGCCATTTACTCTGGCGGGGGCGGCGGGGGCGGGCGGGGCCTGGTCATGGGGCGATTAGAAGTAGAGAAGTCAGAGGGGACCACTTCCCATCAATCCGTATCTTTACCAGACAACACATTTCTGGTCCACACAGCAGCCCTGATGCCCTGACTGTGGTGAGCTGTGTATTTCCCTGGACTCACAGATGACCTCACCCACTGAGTTCCCCAGAAGTGACTCTAGTAAACTCCTAGGGAAGCTGAAGTCAGGCTATGACTGAGAGACTCTGCTCAGCTTATCCTCTCCTGGGCATCTTCACCTAAATAACTTCAGTCACCAGCTAGGTGTGTGCTCGCCACTCAGGTTTTCAAAGCAAAACAGTATATTACTTAGGGATACATACGTGGGAGGCGAAACTTTCCAGCAAAGCAAGAGAATGAGAACATAAAGGTCAGGAAATGGTTTCCGCTGGAGCAGGGGAAGGAGATATGTGAAGGGGTACACAAGAGGCTTCTAGAATACTCTAAATCTCTAGTTCTTAACCTGTTTGGTGGGTACATGGGTGTTTTATTATTCTTCGTTTAAACTGTACAACTAAGTTTTAGAAACTTCTGTATGTTGAATGCATTTAAAATTTTAGAAGAAACTCAGTTTTCAAAACCCCCAAAACATTTGCACCTGACAACACATAGAATCAAAGAGAATCACAGTCAACATGCTATAATATCTGCCTGTGGTGGGAGAGAGTTAGAAATAGGAGTGTAGAATGAAGAGAAAATGGGATGAATGAAGAAATAAAAAGATATACATTCTACTGATCAAAGATATAATGTGGTATGACTAATGGAGTACAGTTTCCTCTACCTTCTGCACCTGAATAGTGAATGTGATAAAGAAGCTGGGCCTTATTAAGTCTGATTGGTCTAAAGCCAATAGGTGCAAAGCCAAATCACATGGATACCTAAAAGATTACTGTAATCAAGTAAATGGTTGCTATAGAAAGTTTTTTGAGGTGGAGGATTTTGAAGGCCCCTCTGAGTAGTCATTTCTCCAAAGATTCGTCTGTGGACTGCTGCCCAACATTCCTGAAAGATTCCAAATGCAGCCCTTGGCTCATCAGCCCATTTCACAATAAAACTCAAAAATCAACTGGGAGAAAGCAGGAGACTAAACTCGCGTCCCTGTAAGAGCAAAAGACCAAACCTCGTACATTAGAAGGGCAGTCCCATCTTGGACTGTGTCTTGGAAATTACCTCTCTAGTTTAAAAACAAAAACTCAAAAGCTGGCTGTTGGAAAAATGAGTACTTGAGTAAACCTCAGCCACCCTCAGCCTGGAAAAGAATCATGGGGGTTACACTGAGTCTACTCAGATCACCCCTAGCCACACTATTCTTCCTTTTTTCCCCCAATCCTAGTATACCTGTCTTTATTGATGGGCAAATGGACACTTCCCTCTCAACACTGAGGCTGCCTGTTCTGCTTTGTCTCCCCATGCTCCGTTTGCCTCGTCAGATCTGTTTGCTGCAATTGAAATCAAGATCAAGCCAATTATCCCTTATCTTATGAAATGGCTCCCTATTACCATGGGTCGCCTTATTGAAGTATGTGCCTTCCTGCCTAACCCCTGTGTGTCTGCTAACATATCAGGTAGAAATATTCCTTGCAAATTAAACAGTAATATGCTGCAGTCCAGTCGGAGTATAACTGGACCTCCCCACACCATATGTAACAACCTGGTCTGACCCACAATAGCCAACTTTCTGGGTTGAGCCCTTGCAGAAGTCCCAGTCAACTTGTGGACAGCTGACCTTAACAAGGGAGGGCAGCTGCTTAGGACACTCCCATTAAAATCAAAATTACCTAGCACGTGTTGCCGCCTTCCTGTCCCAGTTCCCACTTTCAAAACTGGCAGAACAGGGAAGAGAACCTGTCATCAATATCCTCCTCAAGTAGGGCATCTTAATGCCAATTCAGAGTCTATGCAATAGCCCTATCTATCTTCCTGATAAGAAAGTCTGGCATATTTACTCCTAAGAGCAGACAAGTCTGCCACCATATTTAGGACCCACACCATATTAATGAATATGTCACCCTGGCTCATCCCAGAGTTCTGAACCCATCGTCATCTCCATGAATCTAGTTTAGGGTTCTTTGAGGTTGACCTGACCAACACTGTTTCTCTGTCTCAGGACACCCCAGTTCCCCAAAACTTTCCCTTCAGCCACCATCAGCAACAGATAACTTGGACTGTCCCTTCCCAGATTACACTGACTCTCCCTCCCTGGGCAGACAGGTTCTCAGAAGGAGTCTCAACCTCCGTGACTCTGCCTGGAAGGAAATCTGACCTGGTGGGGCATTGGATGGTTTACTAACGGTGTCTGAGGATCCTGAGTCCTGGAGACAGGGCACTCTCCATTTACTTAGGGAAGTGGACCACAGCAGCCTCAGGGCTTCTCACTTAAACCATGGATCAGCCTACAGGGCAGTATTCAGACCTCACCATCTCTAAGGGAACTAGACAGTGTTCTGTTGGTCCTCAGCATGCCTTCATGTCATCTGAGAGCAGTAAGTCTCAATTCATCAGACCCAGTGTAACTTTTACTATCCTGAAATGGAATTCAGTAGTAATGGAACCTACCTAGTTCTTAAAATCAAAATAACACACTAACTTCAACATAAAAGGAATGCACCAATTGAGCTAATCTCATGACTTTTATCCTTCAGACTATTTAGATGGTGACGGTCTTTCTTATTTTTTTTTTTTTGCTGAGGAAGATTTGCCCTGAGCTGACATCTGTCGCAAATCTTCCTCTTTTTTTTTAAAAGATTTTATTTTTTCCTTTTTCTCCCCAAAGCCCCCCAGTACATAGTTGTATATTTTTCGTTGTGGGTCCTTCTAGTTGTGGCATGTGGGACGCTGCCTCAGCGTGGTCTGATGAGCAGTGCCATGTCCGCACCCAGGATTCGAACCAACGAAACACTGGGCCGCCTGCAGCGGAGCACGCGAACTTAACCACTCGGCCACGGGGCCAGCCCGTGAATCTTCCTCTTTTTGCTTGAGGAAGATTTTCCCTGAGCTAACATCAGTGCCAATCTTCTTCTATTTTGTATGTTGGATCCCACCACAGCATGGCTGCCAGCGAGTGGTGTAGGTCCACACCGAAGAACTAAACCCAGGCCGCCGAAGCAGAGTGCACCAAA
This sequence comes from Equus quagga, assembly GCF_021613505.1. Lineage (NCBI taxonomy): Eukaryota > Metazoa > Chordata > Mammalia > Perissodactyla > Equidae > Equus > Equus quagga. Next base: position 79,100,120 of record NC_060276.1, read on the forward strand.
CTTAACCACTAGGCCACGGGGCCAGCCCTATATGGTGACTTTTGATGTTGAACCACAACATCCTTATATTCCTGGGGTAAACTCTACCTGGTCATAATTTGTACTTTTGAATACACTGTTAATGTCTGTTAACTAACAAACATTTTATTTGGGATTTTTGTTTCATAAGGGGCCCTGGGATTTTCTTTTCTTGGATTCTCCTTATTTGGTCTTGCAATCTAGGTTACACTAGGCTCAAAAAATGAAATGGATAGGTTATTCCACTTAGTTTGATTTTTATTTTGCTCCTGTTCATCAAGATACTTTGTTTTGTGTGCATATGTAGAACATTTAAATTTTTATTTAATTTATTTGTTATACACATAAGATCGGAAATTTGCAAGTTTGCTACCACTCACCTACAAAAGCAGCTGGGCTTTGGGAGGAGGAGAGTGCTTTGACTGCCATTTCAGTCTCTTTAGTACTCACTGGACTATTTGAGACCTCTCTTTTTGTGCCAATTTTAGCATGTTATATTTTTCTAAGAATGTACCCTTTTCATCTAGGTTTTCAAATTCATTGGCATATCATTCATAATTCTTTTTTGGAAAATCTATTTTGTTCATAGTTATTGCCCCCTTTTCATTCTGTGTCTTGGTTTTTTTAATTTTCTCTTTTTTTTTCTTTTATCACTCTTGTCAGAGGTCTGTGTCCCTTAGTAGTCTTTTCAAATAACCAGCTTTGGTTGGTTAATTTTCACTATTGTTTTTTGTTTCTATTCTATTTATTTCTACCTTATCATTATTTCTTCCTTGTTTCTTTGAATTTAGTAATATAAACAGTGTGGCATCAGCACAAAAAAAGAAAAGCAGACCAATAGAGCAGCATAGATACAGACCTGTGTATAATAAGGAACCTAGTGCAGAACAAATCAATGGAGAAATGACGGTTGTTAAGTTGATGGTATTGAAAAAGCTGGCTCATGACATGGAGAAAAATAAAACCCATATTCCTACCTCACACCACATTTCAAAAATGCACTCCAGATAAAGGACCTAAATGTGAAAGATAAAATTCTAATGTTAATAGGAGAAATTATAGGAGGCTGTCTTTGTGACCTAGGGGCTTGGAATTACTTATTAGATAAAACTTCAAGACTATAATCCATATGGTAAAGAGTTGATTGCTTTGATTACATCAAAATTAAGGATTTGTGCTCAATGAAAGACACTATGGACAAAGGTAAGAGATAATCTACAGATTGGGAGAGGATATTTGCAATGTCTAAACCAACAAGGGACTTAATACCTAGAATATACAAACACTGCCTAGGAATCAACAAAAAGAGAACACCACCACCAATTGAAAATTGAGCAAGGCATAAAACAGGCAATTTGCAGAAGAAACTTAAAAAGCCAACAGTATATGATGAGGTATTCAAGATCATTGGAAATCTAAGAAATTAAAATAACAGTGAGATATGACTTTACATCTGTAAGACTGACAAAGTTAGAAAGTAGGATAATGCCAAGTGGTGGTGGAGATGTGAGGACCTACAAACCGCCCTGCATGGCTGGTAGGAGTGTGGACTTGGACAGCCATTCTGAAGGGCTGTCTGGCAGTACCTTGTCAAATAAAATATGCATATACCATATGACCCAACAGTTCTGCCCCTGGGCATAATAAATTCCAGGGAAATACACAGATATATAAGGGGACATATGCAAGGGTGTTCATCACAGCATTAAGCCCAAAAAGAAAAGGCAAAAAAACTAAATGGATATTTCTTCAAATTAGAAGCTTCAAAGGGCAAAAATACAAGCCCTCACTCGTTAAAGTGGAGTTTCCCAACCCATGTGCCCAGGTACCCTACAGTGCTGCAAATTGGTTCCACTTGTGGGAGTTATTGATAGCTGTAATTTTTTAAGTAATGAAAAATGTTTTGAAAAGATCTCTAACAAGCATTTACAACTGTTTTTTGCCAGTTTTAAAATATTCTGAAACTGTATTTGAACACTACAGTATCCACATGATTCCCTCTGTGAACTTCTAGACCCAGTGATTATTATGCTGACATGAAAGACTTAATATACAGCTCTTGCCATCAGAGAGCAATTCTATCTGGGCTGCACTATGCAGGGTTCCTCTGACCTTCTCTGGGAATCGTTCCACTTAGTTTGATTTTTATTTTGCTCCTGTTCATCAAGATACTTTGTTTTGTGTGCATATGTAGAACATTTAAATTTTTATTAGATTCAATCTCTTCTTTTTACAGTTTTTTCTAGTAACACAGAAGTTATAGAAGTTATATCTTTCTTTGTTATCAGAATCATCAGCATGTATCATTAGGTGTGCTGAAAGGAACATAATTGATTTTGTTTATTTTCTCACTTGCGATTTCCCATTCTCTCTTTACCCTTCTTCCCTCACTGTCTCCCTCCTTTCCTTCCTCCCTCCTTTTTTCTCTCTCTCTCCACTTTATCTCTGTCACTCTTCCTCTCCAACTTTTCTTTCTCCCTATCTCTGTATTATTGGATTTTGATGTTAACAATTAGCCATATGCTGATTTTTGATGGAATTTCATTCTGAATTATTTCCCTTTAGAAAAAAATATGAAAACGTAACAGTGGAATTGCTTAATTAAACTGATTCATTAGAGTGGGCTGATTATAAGCCCTTGCAGCTTCAAAATATCTGTTATTCAAATATGTTCACGTGAGTGTAATATTTATTTTGAATAGAGTTTTTAGAATTTTCATTATCAAATTAACCAAAACTTATTTCATTTACCACATGTGGGTTTTTAAAATTTCAATGAAATTTATTTTTAAAATGTACTCTTAATGCATCCCAATATTAAAAATCATTTTTGAGAACCCAGTATATAAATAGATTTAATTTATACAAATATTTATTTCCAAATCTATATCCAGAGAAACAGAACCAATAGAATTTATGTATATATATAGAGAGAGAGAAAGAGACAGAGAGACAGACAGATTTATTATAAGGAATCGGCTCACACAATTTCGGAGGCTGACAAGCCCCAGGATCTGTAGGGTGAGTTGGCAAGCTGGAGACCCAGGAGAATTGATGCTGTAGTTCCATTCCAAAGGCCGGCAGGCTTGAGACCCAGGAAGAGCTGATGTTCCATTTCGAATCCAAAGGCAGAAAAAAGCTGATGTCCCAGTTCAAAGGCAGTCAGGCAGAAAGAATTCTCCCTTACTCGGGGGAAGGTCAGCCTTCGTTCTAGTCAGACCTTCCACGAATTGGTTGAGGCCCACCCACATTAGGGAGAGCAATCTGCTTTACTCACTCTACCAATTTAAATGTTAATACCATCCCAAAGCACTCTAACAGAAACATCCAGGATAATATTTGGCCCAATAGCTGGCAGTCTGTGGCCAAGTCAAGTTGACACATAGAATTAACCATCACAAGTTTACCCCGAGTCAACTTGACACTCATATGCACCTCCTCAAACTTAATCTCCAAATGAAGACAATAACAAGGTCAAACTTCCACCTAACATGATACATTCCTGAAAACAACCAAAAATGCACAAACTCCTTCCCCAGAAGAAGAGGTAAAGTCTTTGAGTGATGTTTACTCTACTCCTTTATATCCCATAACTTAAGTACCACGATGTAAAGTTAACAATACTTAAATACTATGAGATAAATCAATACATCTTATGTTACATGACAAGAGGATAAGAGAGGGAAGAAAACAAAGCAAATATATATATTATCCCATAGGCTATGAGATAAACAATATATGTATACACATGTGCACAAATATATTCATATCAAAATAAGGAGAAAATAGTTATGACAATTACGATCCTCATTTCTGCAAACGGTCATGTGGTCGTAGTTGGTATTATTTAGAACCACCTTCTTCCACTCCGTATTCTATATTCCCTTTGCCTTCAGCAACCACCTCAACTGGTCGTGATTCTTTAGCTGGTGAGGTGACCCAACTTTCATTCCTGAGGACTCTGGGCCATTAGTAGCAATGCCTAGATTGGGTTGTTGGACTTTTCCATTGACCTTAATCACAGAGCATAATAACACTAAGAGACACCTAAGGGATCTCCTATATTCTAGACATGTTCTTCCTCACCTCCATTGTGAAGTAGTGGTTCAGTTTCCCCTTGGTAGTCAGGATCAGTCACCCCAGCCAGCACAGTAACTCCCTTCTTTGCCTGTTGATTCAGAGGCATGAGGAGCCCAAAGTGGCTGGGTGGCAGTCTTAACTTCCAGTTCAATGGAACCATTGTTTTGTCTCCTGGTGGAAGTATTCCTCCCTTTGGAACTAAGACTAGCAGCGCGTAAGATCACAGAAACAGAAAGCAAAAATTTTGCTAGTGGATCACTACAGGTAATAATGAGTGATGCTACTCTCATTTCTACCCCTTGATTCCTGGACCCATGAGTCCTGGCTATGGGAGAAACAGCACCACGTTTGGACACTGATTCAGAGCATGTATAGCTTTCTGGAGAACCTTGCTCCACCCCTGCAAGGTATTTCCACCTAACTGACACTGTAACTGAGTCTTCAAAAGGCCATTCCACTGCTCCATCAAGCCAGCTGCTTTTTAGGATGGTGGGGAATATATTAAGACCAGTGAATTCCATGAGCATAGTCCATTGCTGCATTTTTTTTTTGTGAGTTCCTTGATTACAGTCAATACTGTGTAGAATACCATGACTGTGGATAAGGCATTCTGTAAGTCCACAGATGGTGGTTTTGGCAGAAGCATTAAGTGTAGGGAAGACAAACCTGTATCCAGAATAAGTATCTATTCCAATAACAACAAAAAGCTGTGCCTTCCATGATGGAAGGGGTCCAGTGTAATCAACTCGCTACCAGGTAGCTGGCTGATCACCCCAGGGAATAGTGCCATGTCAGGGACTTAGTGTTGGTCCCCACTGCTGGCAGGTTGGGCACTCAGCCATAGCTAGGTTGACCTTGATGAGTGGAAGTCCATATTGCTGAGCCCATGCATAACCTCTATCCCTGCCACCATGGCCATTTCGTCCATGAGCCTATTGAGTGATGACAGGGCTGGCTGGGGAAAAAGGCTGACTGATATCCACAGAACGGATTATACTATCCACTTGATTATAAAAGTCTTCCTCTGCTGAGGTCATCCTTTGGTGAACATTCACACAGGACACAAATATCTTCACATTTTTTGCCCATTCACAGAAGGCTGCCACATACCTCTTCCCCATATTTCCTTGTAACCAGTTTTCCAGTCATGTTCCTTCCAAGTTCCTGACCATCCTGCCAAAACTTTGGCCATAGCCCGTGGATGAGTATATGATCACACATCTGGACATTTCTTCTTCCAAGCAAAATGAACAACCAGGTGCACTGCTCACAGGTCTGCCCACTAGGAGGATTTCCCTTCATCCCCTTGAGGGATGTTCCAGAGAGGGGCTATAGTGCTGGAGCTGTCCACTTTTGGGTGATGCCTGTATATCTTGCAGAACCGTCTGTAAACCAGTCCCAACTCTTCTCTTCTTCTGTCAACTGATCATAGGGAACTCCTCATGAGGCCATAGGGGCAGGCTGGGAGAGTGAAGGCAGTGAAGTGGGGAGTGGGGACATTTGGGCCACTTCTTCACGTCACTTGTGCCCTCAGGGCCTGCCTGGGCCTGGTCATGTATATACCACTTTCATTTGATGATGGAGCATCACTGTATACACCCAACTTTATGGCTTGGTGGATCAGATAATACCCAGTTCATGAGGGGCAGTTCAGGTCACATGGTAACTTAGTGGCCCATGGTCAAGTGTTCATTCTCTACTAAGGCACAGTAGCAGACCAAGAGCCGTTTCTCAAAAGGAGAGTAGTTATCCATAGAGGATGACAGGGCTTTGCTCCAAAATCCTAAGGGCCTGCACTGCGATTCACCCATAGGGACCTGCCAAAGGCTCCAGAAAGCATCTCTATCTGCTACTGAAACTTTAAGCTCCATTGGATCTACTGGATCATATGGCCTGAATGGCAGAGCAGCTTGCACAACAACCTGGACCTGTTGCAGAGCTTTCTCTTGTTCTGGGTCTCGCTCCAAACTAGGAGCTGTTTAGGTCACTCAGTAAATGAGCCAGAGTAATACACCCAAATGAGGACTATGTTGCCTCCAAAATCCAGAGGCCCTCTCATTTTTAGTTGTAGGAGGGGCCAGATGCGACAATTTGTTCATCACCTTAGTAGGGATAGCTCAACCTGCCCCACACCACTGGATCCCTAGAGATTTCAATGAGGTAGAAGGCCCCTGAATTTTTGTCAGATTTATTTCCCACCTTCTGACATGTAATATCTTACCAATAAGTCTAGAATGGTTGCTACTTCTTGCTCACTAGGTCAAGTCATCATAATTTTATCAATGTAACAAACCAGTTTGTTACCTCATGGAAGGGAAAGGTGACAAAGATACGTGCGAACTAAATTATGACACAGGGCTGGAGAGTTGATATACCCCTGAGATAGGACAGTGAAGATGTATTGCTGGCCTTGCCAGCTGAAAGCAGACTACTTCTGATGGGCCTTATTATCAGGTAGGGAGAAAAAAAGTCATTTGCCAGATCAGTAGTTGCATACCAGATACAAGGGGATGTGTTAATTTGCTCAAGCAACAAAACCATATCTGGTACAGCAGCTGCAATTGGAGTCACCACTTGGTTAAGCTTACTATAATCCACTGTCGTTCTCCAAGATCCATCTGTCTTCTGCACAGGCCAAATAGGAGAGCTGAACAGGGATATCGTGAGAATCACAAATCCTGCATCTTTCAGGTCCTTGATGATGGCATTAATATCTGCAATCCCTCCAGGGATGCAGTAGTGCTTTTTGTTTACTATATTCCTAGGTAGAGGCAGTTCTAAGGGCTTCCATTTGGCCTTTCCCATCAGAATAGCCCTCGTTCTACAGGTCAAGGAATCAGTGTAGGGATTCTGCCAGGTGCTGAGGATATCTATTCCAAGTATTCATTCTGGAACTGGAAAAATAGCTACAAGTTGGGTTTGGGGATCCACTAGGCCCACTGTGAGACAGACCTGAGCAAAAACTCCATTGATCACCTGACCTCCATAAGCCCCTACTCTGACTGGTGAGCCACAGTTACGTTCTGGGTCTCCTGGAATCAGTGTCAGTTCAGAGCCGGGGTCCAGCAGTACTCAAAAGATCTGATTATTTCCTTTTACCCAATGCACAATTACTCTAGTAAAAGGCTGTAGATCCCTTTGGGGAAGACTTACAGAAAGATTAACAGTATAGATTTTTGGCAGTATTCTTCAAAGAGACCTAGCCCAACTGTTCCAACTTTCAAGATCCTATCCCTTCCCCATCAATGCTCTCACTTTAACAGCAGACACCCTGTGAGGCTAGGAGTTCAACTTGAATTGTAACTCAGTCAGTTGCAGGATGAGATTCTGGGTTTGATTTTCAGCAGTCTCAGCCCTGCAGGTGCAGGAGATAAGGGTCTCCAGGGCACACATAAAAGCTTTCATGTCATTTATGTGGCTCTTACACTAGGAATTCAAATCCTTGAGCTCGTCCTTTTCTTTCCCCCTCTTTGTCCAGAAACATTAGGAGCAACCAGACAATCTCATTATATTCATTAATTTGACAAAATTGTTCAAAAGTATCATATATACAATCACCCAGATCCTTGCTTCTTATAAGTGGTTTATTAGGAGTAATCCAATGGTGATATTTTGTGTATCTCTATAAGCAATTCATGCCATGGAATATCAGTGCTCTCTTTACTACTGGGATAGAGTTATTAGCGTCTTTAAATCTAATCGGATTAGAGAGCCAATTCTAGAAACCTCAGAACCAATTCAGAAAACTCATCCTTAAAATTCTGTTCTTCTAGAACCACTTTCAGTACCAAAATATGTTTTAGTCCGAGTTCTCCAGAGAAACAGAACCAATAAGGATGTATAGAGACAGATAAAGAGACTTATTATAAGGAATTGGCTCATACAATTATGGAGGCTGACAAGCCCCAAGACTTGCAGGGGGAGTTGGCAAGTGGGAGACCCAGGGGAATTGGTGGTGTAGCTCAAGTCCAAAGGCCAACAGACCCAGGAAAAGCCATTGTTTCATTTGAGTCTGAAGGCAGAAAAAAGCTGATGTCCCAGTTCGAAGGCAGTCGAGCAGAAAGAATTCTCCCTTACTCTGGGGAAGGTCAGCCTTTGTGTTTTATTTAGGCCTTTAACTGATTGGATGAGGCCCATGCACATTAGGGAGGGCAATCTGCTTTACTCACTCTACTGATTTAAATGTTAATCTCATCCAAAAACCTCACGGAAACATCCAGAATAATGTTTGACCAAATATCTGGGCAACCCATGGCCCAATAAAGTCGACACATAAAATTAACCATCACAGTACCATAATGGACAAGTTTCAGAGTAAAACTGCAGTGTCATCATATTTCTAAGACCAACTCTGTGTCCATGAATGATGTTTAAGTCATGAGGATCATCTCAAATTTGGATCTGGGTGCCCAACAAGCCCTTCATTCTTCAGCCTAAATGTCTGACTTACATGGAAAATTATTGAGAGAAGCAACAATGCCAAGCAGATGATTCCAGGTTAAAATATTCAAGCAAATATTTCATGAATTATTTTTTATTTTGGAGCAATCACAAAGTTAAAGAAAAGTTGCAAGGACAGCACAGAGAACTTTTTTCCTGAACCATTTGAGTGCAAGTTGTAGACCTAGTGCCCCATCACTTCTGAATACTTTAGTGTGCTTTTCCACAGACAAGGACCACGATGTCATGAAATTAGTATTGATACATCACTACCACCTAATCCTCATAGCCCACTCAAATTTCACCAATTATCCTAATAATTCCCTATAATTTATAGCAAAAGGACCCAATCTAGGATTATGTATTGCATTTTTATGAATATTTTGAAACAAGTCTGTATAGTGAGTGAGGCCACAGTAATAGGAAGATGTAAAGGCTTTGCATCTAGAGTTTGTTGTGAAAACCCTCAGATTCAAGTAATACATTGCTTTATTTATTGTTTTATACAGAGAAGCCCTTATCTGTAAGAGTCTGCCTTTCAATCTGATTTCCACAGGAAACGGTACTATCAGTATGGCGAATCTAATTAAATACGAGGCACTAACCTCCCATCTGTTTTCAGCTTTGTATAAAGAGAAGGAATTAGAACATCCCTCTCTGCTGTTTCATCAGTGTGTGAGCTGATCCAAAGGAGGAATATTTTCAAAAGTTTGTGAGAAAAAATTCAAAGTTTTTTTCCATGAATGATTCTCACTTGGTAAATTTGTGGAAAGATTAGCTGACTTTTTGAGTCCCTGAATATACTTTATAGAAATTTGGAAGGACCATGTGAAAATAGATTAATGTGAACTGACAGAGTTTTGGGGGTTCAAAGCAAAAATCCAACTTTGGAAAAGTGAGGTGAAAAATCATTCTCTGGTACTGTTGCTGTTATAATTTGAATCATAAAAAAATGTTAAAGGAGTAGAGTAACATCTGTGGATAACTTGAGGAAAAGAATCATCATTTAAAAACTATTAAAACGTTCAACTGGATTTAAATGATTTCAAGAATGAAATATAAATTCTGGCTAATGGAGAAAAAACCATGAATTCTCCTTTTCCATTCACTACCACCTGCTTGAGAAAAAAAAGCATTTCTCATTAATAGCAATGATCAAGATTTTGAAGAGGTCATTAGTAAAAAGTCTTGATCAGGAATTGCGTGTAGGCATTTCCAGCATAAAGCCTTATGTAAAATGTATATCCACAGAAGTTGCTCGAGTATGTTATTAAAAATGTGAAGATAATTTATTTAAATATTTACACAAATTTAAGACATCTTCTCTAATACTGTGTATTTTCTTTTTTATCATAACTATATAAAATAAATACATAGTAGGCCATGTTTTCACCCAGCCCCCTTCTCGTCCCTTTCTCAGCACCCCTCTACCTCCTCTGAATCAGAGCCAGAGCTGCAGCCACAGCCAGGGTGATATTTCCTCTGAGCTGTAAGCAATCTCACTCCAGCTCTGGGAGCCCAAAGACCAAGACTGAGAACATCTAATAATAACGGCAGCTAACATTTACTGAGAACTTAATTTATGCCAGACACTAAATACATAATCTCATTTAATTCTCACAATAACCCTCTGTGGTAGGTACTATTATTCTACTAGTCTCCAATATAAAGACATGAGAACTGAGATTATAAGAGACTAGGTAATATGCCGGAACTCACATAGCCAGTAGTCAGTGGAGGCAGAATTTACACCCAGGCAGTTCAGCAGCCTTTGAGTGGGTGGCTCCTCCGCTCTGAGTACCCTTCAATGTGCCTGCTCCTCTGGGCCCCTTGCTGCTCCCCTTGGGCCTCAGCTTTTCATCTGCAGTGGTTGGTTGTGTAGAGGGGCTGATAACGGGGCTCTCCCAGGCCAAGCTACAGGTTGAACACGTGATCACACAAGCCACACAGCAGGACAGGCCCAACTGGGGACACTAAAGTCTACAGTTAGGGGAAACAGGCAGTAATGCATGTACCAGCCCCTGGTCCAGTCTGACACTAAGCCGTAGTCTAGGGGAAAGGCCTGGCCTTTTACCTACCCTCCTGTCTAGAGCTGATCACAGGACAACGCAGCAGATACCATTGTCCAGGGAGCAGGGAGCTGCTAGAAAGAGAGGTCCTTAGAAGAGAATGAGGCCTGAATACCAGGTAAAGGGCATGAAAGGACTCAATCCCAGTAGCACCCCCTGGCAGTAGTTAAGGGGATGAACTGGCCAGAGAGGAGACTGGCCCTGAAGACATCTCCAGAGTTTGAGTCCATCCATAGTCAGTCTCAACTCCCAACCCCTCTGAACTAGGTCCTTCCACTCAGACCAAGGCAGACTCTTGGTAACACCTCCAAGCCCCGTCTAGCTCTTCTCCCACATTTTGCCACTATCATAGTTTCAGACCACCCCTTAACTCTCCCAAGTTCCTCCACCCATCCTGCAAGGCCCAAATCCAACCCCACCACCTCCAGAAAAACTTCTAGGGTCCAAGTTGTTTCCTCTCCTGATGAATTGATTGATTGATTGATTCCCTTTTTTTTTCCTATTAGCCATTCTCAGGGAATCAAGCTAATTTTTTAATGCATACCTTTTGTTTGTATGTGTTCTGATAAAATATATTGTTGTGTTTGCATGTATTTGTAATGTATCTAAGGGTGTTATGTTGTATATTTCATTGTTTCCTACTTGTTTACACAGCAATGTATACTTCAAATTTTAAAAATTTTTAAACTTTTTGTTTTATAATAAATTAAGACATAAAAAGTTACAAAACTAGTACAAATAATTCTTATATACCCTTCACTGAGCTTACCCAAATGTTACCATTTTACATAATCACAGTATAATTATCAAAACCAGGAAATTAACATTGATACAATACTATTAATTAATCTATTCAGATTTCACCTTGAACTTTATTCAGATTTTACCAGTTTTTCCCCTAATGTCCTTTTCCTGTTCTGAGATCCCACATTACAATTAATTTTCATGTCTCCTTAGTACCCTCTAATCTGTGACAGTTCCTCAGTCTTTCTTTGTCTTTCATGACCTTGACACTTTTGAGGAATATTAGTCCGTTATTTTGTTGACTGTCCCTCAATTGGGTTTTTCTGATGTTCTCTCATGATTAGATTTAGGCTATGCATTTTTGGCAAGAATACCACAGAAGTGATGCACCCTTCTCAGTCTATCATAACGGGGTATATGATGTCCATATGTCTTATTATTGCTGATGTTAACCTTCATCACTTGGCTGAGGTGGTGTCCACCTCTGTAAAGTTGCTATTTTTACCTTTGTAATTAGTAACTAACTTGTGAGGAGATACTCAAAGTAACTATGCAAATGTCCTGTTTTTCATCAAGCTTTCACCCACTAATTTTAGCCTACACTGATGATTCATGCCTGATACAATTGTTATTGTGGTGTTTGCCAAATAGTGATTTTTCTATTTCAATCATTACTTCTACATTTACTAGACTTTATTAGTTAGACCTCTACTGTAATGAAGACTGCTTTCTCTATTCATTCATTCATTCATTTGTTTATATCTGTATGGACTCGTGAATTCTTATTTTATGGATTATAATTCATTACATCCAGTATTTATTTCTTGCTCAAATTGTCCCAGATTTAGACATTGGGAGATCCTTCAAGTTGGCTTCTGTGTGCTTTTGACATGTTCCTTTCATTTTTAAGTGCTTCCAAACCCTCTGGTCCCAGCCCTGGAATCAACCATTTCTCCAAAGAGGCAGAAATATGTTCAGATAGATAGCTGATTGATAGATGGATAGATACATAGATGCTTTATATATAAACAGTATGTTTATATCAGCTTTATTGAGATATAATTCACATATCATATCATTCACTCACTTAAAGTTTACAATTCAGTGTCTTTTAGCATATTCAGAGTTGTTCAACCATCATCACAACAAGTTTAAAATATTTTCATCACCCCAAAAAGCCATCCTGTACCCATTAGAAGTCACTCCCCATTTCCCTCCAACCTCTCCCTACTACCTCCCTAGGCAACCACTAATCTACTTTTTGTTTCTATTGACTTGCCTATTCTGGACATTTCATATAAATGGAATCATGCAATATGTATCTTTTGACTGGCAGCTATCATTTAGCATAATGTTTTCAAGTTTCATCCATGTTATCACATGGGTCAGTACTTCACTCATTTCTATTACCAAATAATATTCCATTGTCTGGATACACCACATTTTATCCATTTATCAGTTATGAACATTTGGGTTATTTCCACTTTTTGGCTTTGATGAATAATGGCAGCAATATATTATAAGATATATTCAAGAGGCTGTGTGTAAATCTTCCATCAACTTCAACTACCTCACCACACTCCATGGTGTGGCTCCTTATTTTTCCTGTCTGCGTGCCAAGGGTGGACACCCAGATTGCTTCTAATTCATTGCCATCACAAGTTTTGATGTGATCAGCATCCTCCAACTTGTCTCTTTATGCACTTTTGGGAGAATTTCTTTCCGATGTATGTCAAGGAGCAGAATTGCTCTGTCAGAGAGTATATTCTCGATTTGACTAAGCTCTCCAAAATGGCTGCTCCATCTTGACTCCCATCAGCAGTTTATGTGAGTTCCTATAGCCTCACACACACACACACACACACGCATGCACACCCCAACACTTGAGATTATTCAGCTTTAAAATTATTTTCACCAGTCTAATAGGTGTAAAATCGTATCTAATTTTGTTTTAATTTATATTTATATTTATCTGATTGCTGCTTAGTTTGAGAATTTCTTCATGTGCCTATTAGCCTTATGGCTTGCTTTCCTTTTCATACCCATATCTTAAGTCCTCTGCAAAGGTTTCCCTTCTGGGAGGGCTAGATTGGTGGTCTCAATCCTGTAGGAAGCCTGGACCCCAACTAGGGCTTCTACTCTGTACTGTGGGGGACTCACAGATGCCTCTCTGTCTCTGATTTCTTGACCTGTTTGAACTAATTTCCTTGACTCTGGTCCTCAGGAACCCCTTCTTTTCAAAGTCTCCCTTTGGATCAAAGCCATGGTTGTCATTATTCATACCTCCCTGTGACCCTAAGGATGCGGCTCCTATGCCCTCCACACACCTCCACAGCCCTGTATGAGTCCAGAAGCTATCTTTCCCTCCCTAGAGCTAACGCTTTATCAGAAAACCTCAGAGATATTCCACTGTCCAAAATCACCTGGAAGGATGATGTGTGGGGTCCTCTCAAAGAAAAGAGGCACTGTAGAAGCTATCAGTGGAACAGAGCATCCAGGAAGTTTCACTCCTGTCAAGGCCCTGGGGCTACCTATGTGGAGAAGATAGTGAGGATAAAACATGGGGCACCCTCTCCTCAAAGAGGGAAGGATCTGTGGGAAAGATGGGAGAACTTCAGAAGAGCCTGGGGCCTGAGTGTCAGGAAACCACTAGGAAGGAGGCAGTGGGGCAGCTAGGGGAGGGAGAGAAGTTCCTATGACCTGCAGTGGCTTTTGAGAAATGATGGCCATGACCCTGGGGTTACCTCCAGGGTCTGGCCCCTCCCTCACCAGCCTCAGCTCCCAAATTCTTCCAGATTAGGGCCTTCTGTTCAAAGGCAAGCTCTTGGTGCTTCCCCATCTTCTTTCTCTGACACAGACTCCTGCCTTTATCAGAGCTGCCTTTCTCTACTCCTTATTTGAATCACTTCCCTCCCTCCACCCACTGCCCCAGCATCCCACAAAATCCAGATCTAATCACAAGTTCTCTAGGGTGCCTTTTCTGGGTCCATGTCTCCTTCCCCATCTCCACTTACCTTCCTCTCCAGGAAAAAAAGGAGGGACCTTCTGGCAGGTGCCCAAGGGAAGGGGGATGGAGCTGGAGCATGAAGTGGAGGAGAGTCTCTTCACCTCAAAGGGCTGGGTGTCCTCCAACACTGTCTTGAAGCTGCCATCTTTCCACAGGTTACCACAGCCTGCAGAGCTCACAAGTCAAGGCTCTCTCTCCACCAGCCTCAGTGACTCTGGCCTTATAAAGTACAAGGCCCCGCAGTTTCCTACCTCATCTCCCTCCCACCCTACTTCCAGTGCTCCAGCCATTCCCAGCAGGAAAAGCTGGGCCCTGCTGTCTGGTCTCCAGGCCTTGGCTACTGCTGAAGCCACAGGTTGATTCTCCTTTCTCTCATAATCTGGCAAACCCCTGCTCATCTCTCCAGACAGCTCATCACCACCTTCTCTGTAGGATCATCCCTTACCCCTTCCCTCAGGCACAGAAAAGTGGAATTATTAGCTACAAAAAATATATACAGTTGAAATAGAGAACGCAATAGATGGGATAAATAGTAGGTTGAATACAGATGAAGAATGAATAAGTGAATTGGAAGATCAGATCGAGGAATTCTCCCAGAAAGCAGCAGGGAAGAATAAAAATATAGAAAATATTAATTAAAAAACCAAGAGAAATGGAAAATAGAAGTGCCAGCATCTTGATAATAGTCTCAGAGAAAGTGTAAGACTAAACAAACAAATAAATGAGAGGAGAAAATATTTGAAGAATGGAGATAAACATCCCAGGAGTAAAGTTCACTGGGTACAAAATCAATTTGCAAACATCAATTGTATTTTTGTATATAAGCAGATACAGTTAGAAAATAAAAATTTTAAATTACCATTTAAACGGCATTTAAAAATCGGTTACTTAGAAATCCTAGAAATACATCTGAGGACATGTAAGTTCTTTAATGGAGAAAACTATATAACTTTAAAGAGAGATTAAAGAAGATGTAGATAAACCATGTTCATAGGCTGGTGAACTCAATATTACAAGGATGTCAGTTCCCCAAATTGATCTACAGATTCAATGCAATTTCAGTTAAAGCATTGATGGGTTGTTATTGTTTTGTGGAACATGACTGATTCCAAAATTTATAGAGAATTGAAAAAGGCCAAAAATAGCCATGACTCCTGAAGAAGAACAATATGGGAGGACTTGCTTTATCAGATGTTCAGATTTTTTAATAAAGCTATAGTAATTAGGATCGTAGTATTGGCACAAGAGTAGAAAACTAGCCTACTTGGACAAACAGCTCAGAAAAAGACCCATGCATATTTGCAAACTTGATTTAACAAAAATGTGGCACAGTAGAGCAATGGTACCAGGGCAGTCTTTTTAATAAATGGTGTTGGGACAACTGGGTGTCCAAATAGAAAAAAAAACGCTAAATTGCATGTTTACCTCACATCATATATCTGAAAAATCAGATAATTCACAGATAGATTATAAACCTAAATGTGAAAAGCAAAGAAGATAACACAGGAGATATATTTTTGACTTTGGGAATAGTAAAAGATTTCTTAACAAGACATTAAAATTATTAACAATAAAAGGCAAGGACTGATAAAATTGACTACACTAAAAATAATAACTTCTTTTCTCTCAGAAACACCATAAACAGTGCAAAGGCAAATTACAGAATAGGAAAAAGTATTTGCATCACTTAAGCCATCAAATATTTCATATCTAGATTATAAAAAGTACAATTCAACAAGAGGGCAGATATCAACAGAAATATAGGCAAAAAGAGTCGAATGAGCATTTCACAAGAGAATACCTAAATGGCCAGTAAGTATATGAAAACATGCTCAACTTCATTAGTTATCAGGGAAATGACAATTTAAACCACATGAGATACCACTTCATGCTCCTTAGATTGGCAAAAGTGAAAAATTAACAGTACGAAAGATTGGTAAGGATGTGAAACAACAGGGCCTCTCACACTCTGCCGAACCTAAAATTGCTCTAAAAAATAAAATCTACTTTAAAAACAAGAAATCTCTATCTCTTCTAGTCACAGAACTGATGTAGCCTGAAATCAGACATAAAGCCAAATCCTGCAGGTTGCTGAATTACAATGCAGGTTGAGTTCACAAGATCTCCTGGTCCTTTATGTGAAACCAAAAGACCATTGATTGGGGGGAAAATGGGACCTTGAGAATTGGCATAGTAACATCAGGGTTGATTTGGATAGATTTGAGTTCCCTAAACCCCAACCACCACTAAGCCTCCCTTGGTGGCAAAGGCAGACTTCCTCCCCAGTTTAATGGGCTGAACCTGCATGACTTGGGGATCCTCTAATGATTTGGCTAATCTTTCTCAAGATTCACACATATCACTTGTTGGTGTCTCTATACCCATTACTTGATTCAGATTCCTGCATGTCCCAGGGGAAGTAGAGTTGGACCTGTGAGGAGAAAGCCACATACACACAAAAATGATAAAATGTAGCTAACTGATATTGGCCGAAACCTCAGTAATATGTGTGGGAATTGATTCTATGGATGATAGATCAGAAAGAAATGTAACTAGATTGGGGCAAACTTTTCTTATTGTGGTAAAATATATATAACATAAAATTTGCCATTTTAACCATTTTTGAATGTACAATTAGGTGACATTAATTACATTCACAGTGTTGTGCAAACACCATCATTATCTAGTTCCAAAACTTTTGCAGCACCCCAAACACAAGCTCTGAACCCATTAAGCAATAACTTCTTATTCCCCACTTCCCCCAGCTCCTGGTAACCTCTAACCTACTTTCTATATTTATGAATGTACCTATTCTATATTATTTCATATAAGTGGACTCCTACAATATTTGTCCTTTTGTATTTGGATTATTTCACTTAGAGTAATGTTTTCAAGATTCATCCATGTTGTAGCATGTGTCCGAACTTCATTCCTTTTTATGACTGAATATTCCAGTATATGTGTATACCCCATTTTGGTTTTTTATTCATCTGTTGATGAACACTTGGGTTGTTTCCACCTTTTGGCTATTGTGAATAATGCTGCAATGAGCATTGGTGTACAAGTATCTGTTTGAGTACCTGTTTTCAATTCTCTTGGATATATACCTAGGAGTGGAATTGCTGGGTTATATGGTAATTCTTTAACTTTTTGAGGAACTGCCAACTGTTTTACACGGTGGCTGTACCATTTTACATTCCCACCAGCAATGTACAAAGGTTCCAATTTCTCCACATCCTGTCCAGTGTTTTTATTATTATTATTATTATTATATATCCATCCTAGTGGGTATGAAGTGGTATCACACTGTAGTTTTGATTTGCACTTTCCTAATAACTAGTAATGTTGAGCAACTTTTCATGTGCTTGTTGGTCATTTGTGTATCTTCTTTGGGGAAATGTCTATTCAAATCCTTTGCCCATTTTTTTTTAAAGATTTTATTTTTTCTTTTTCTCCCCAAAGCCTCCCAGTACATAGTTGTGTATTTTTAGTTGTGGGTCCTTCTAGTTGTTGCATGTGGGATGCTGCTTCAACACGGCCTGATGAGCGGTGCCATGTCCACGCCCAGGATCTGAACCGGCGAAACCCTGGGCTGCTGAAGTGGAGCACGCGAACCTAACCACTCGGCCACGGGGCTAGCCCCCCTTTGCCCATTTTTAAATTGGGTTGTTAGCCTTTTTGTTGTTGAGTTGTAGGAGTTCTTTGTATATTCTGGATATTAAATTTTTATTAAATACATGACTTGCAAATATTTTCTTCCATTCTGTAGGTTGTCTTTTCACTTTCTTGATAATGTCCTTTGATGCACAAAAGTTTTTAATTTTGATTAAGTCCAATTTATATATTTTTTTCTCTCATTGCTCATGCTTTTGGTGTCATATTTAAAAATCTGTTGCCAAATCTAAGGTCATGAAGATTTACCCGTTTTCTTCTAAGAGTTTTATGAGTGTAACTCATATACACCCATAAACCCATGAGGTTGTTGATCCATTTTGAGTTAACGGTATATGGTGTGAGGTAGGGATCCAACTTCATTCTTTTACATGTGGAAATCCAGTTGTACCAGCACCATCTCTTGAAGAGATTATCCTTTCCCCACTGAATGGACTTGTCAAAAACCACTTGGGAATTTTTTCTCTTCAAGATTGTTTTGTCTATTCAGGGCCCCTTACAATATCATATGAATTTGAGGATTGGCATTTCCACGTTTCTGCAAAAAAGACTGTTGGAATTTTGATAGGAATTGTGTTGAATCTGTAGATTGCTTTGGGTAGTACTGACATCTTAATATAAAGCCTTCCAATCCATGAATACAGGATGCCTTTCCATTTGTTTAGGTCTCTTTTAATTTCTTTCAGCAGCATTTTCTAGTTTTCAATATGCAATTCTTTGGCCTCCTTGGTTAGATTTATTCCTAGGTAATCCTTTTACATACTATTGCAGATGGAATTGTATTCTTAATTTCATTTTTGGATTGTTCATCACTAGTGTATAAAAACGCAACTGATTTTTATGTGTTGATCTTGTACCCTGCAACTTTGCTGAATTTGTTTATTAGCTTTATGCCTTTTCTGTGCCTGAAATGCTATTTATGCATCAGTTGAGATGGTCATGTAGGTTTTTTCCTTTGTTCTATTACTGTGATGTATAACCTTGATCAATTTTCTGCTGTTAAACCACTCTTGCATTCCTGGGATAAATCCTACTTGAACTTAGTGTATAATCCTTTTAATATGCTCTTGGGTTTGGTTTGCTAGTATTTTGTTGAAGATTTTTGCATCTATAGTCATAAGGGATATTGGTCTATAATTTTCTTTTCCTGTGATGTCTCTATCTGGTTTTGGTAGAGCCAAACTTTTCAATATGGGTGCACTTAACCAGCAATCCTGGATGTACTGTGTTAGCTGAAGCATCTAGGAGTATTTCTAAGATTTGTTCTATTGATTGACTGAAACCTGGACTCAACACTAGCCTGTGTTAAATAAGGCTAAGACGCCAGATGTAAAATGTAGTTGAAGGAATCTAAATGCTAGTGGTGCTGGTATAGCAGTGAGCATAGCCACCTTCCAAATGTTCAGGGCAATAAGAATGCTGGAATCAATTCATCATGTGTAACCCATTTAACTCACCCTCTAACTATGTGGACATTCCTTTCACATTGGCTTTAAGAAATATATTATGAGGTGTGGCAGAGACTAGCTCGATGGTCATTAAGCCTGTTTTCTCTTCCTCCTCAGGACAAATTTATACCACATTTTCCAGTGTCCCATGCCACTGTCTGAGTTCTAGCTAATGGAATGTGAGTAGAAGTAATGCACACTACATGCAGGCCTAGCTCATAGAAACCTCCCACATGGTCTTTCCATCCCAGCCAACCAGAAGAGGAAATGACAATAGTACAATGGTGATGACATTTTTAATATGGCAGACCATCTAGACAGAAGGTGCCTAGGCCCCTGAATCACCACTTAGAGGAGGGTAGCCCAACTATTAACACTTGTTTTGGAACATTACAGAAGCAAGAAAAGTAATCACAGAGATTTTTTTTCTGTCCCAGAAGCTAACTTGACCTTAACTAATACATCTGCGAGCACCACTATTCTTAAAAAAACATTGTGGTGGGTTTTTTTCTGTAAGTTGCGGTCATGGTGAGAGATCATGATAATGGGTCCCCTGATTTCAATGGGGATGACAGAATCACCTCCAGAGACAATTTGGGTCTGGTTCCTATAATGGACAGCAGAGCCAGAGCAGTAGTCAGAATGGTTTGACCTGTGGGGATCTATAGTGGTGGCTAATTAAACATGGTTTCCCTTGGGTCAAAAGAGCTGAACAGCCTAACAAGGTCCTAGTTGATTTACATAACTAAAATAATCTAGTGTAGCAGACGGAGGCCCGATGTAGTCCCCAAAATGTAGAGTCCCAGCCTCTCCTCCAGTTCACAGACTAGATCCCCTTGAAGAAAGGGGAATGTCCACTTGAAGAAGGACCTTGCTATGCTTTTTCACAAGTGTGTGTGGTGAAACCCCCTCTTTGCTTTTCCCACAGAGTCCTGCAGCCAGTGTAATCGTGCCCTGGGGACAGGGAAATATCCAGACCTTTTCAAATAGACTAGGTACTCGTTCTGAGTTAATGTTAATTCCCAGTGACCTAGACTGTCACTGTGGTCCACCAGTCAGAGTAGGATCAGGTCATACATGAAGTGTTGGCCTGAGTCCTTATCATATTGGGGCCTGGGGGTCCCAAGTCCCATCCTGTGGTGATTTGCCCAGTTCCTGGACATATTATTGGAGGACACATGGTATAGATGGCATAAAGGGTAGTAGGGCTACAGCTGAAGAACTAATTAGTGAGTAGAAAGACCAGATTGAGGACCTCTTCTGGAAATCAACAGCAAAATATAAAGACATACAAAATATTTTTTTAAAGACTAAAGAAATGGAGGGTAAAATTAGAAGTGGCCACGTCATGATAATAGGAGTCTCAGAAGCAGAGAAAAATAACAAATGAAAAAGCAGATCTACTTTGTGAATGAATGCCTGAGTGTAGGACACCATGTGACCTGTGCAAGCTGAGTTGCCCATGGTGAGCTTTGTGTTAACTGCCCCATCAAGCCATGAGCAGAAGCACTCCACCACCAAATAGAATAGGTATGTACAAGCAGGTCTAGAAGACCACAAGTAAGCTGCCTGAGTGGACCATACTCCCACTGGTTGTACTGCCATCCCTTTCTCACATCTGAGGCCTCATGGGGCATTACCTGTGACCAGATGACTAAGGGACACAATATTCAACCTTGGTTTACAGATAGTTCTTCATGATATGCTGGCACCAGCTGGAAGTGGCTAGCTGCAGTGTTATAACCCCACTTAGGGTTGATCCTGAAGGACAATGAGAAGGGAAATTCTCCCCAGAGTAGGAAGACTGTCTGGTCACATAGATGGTCAGAGGTATAGATCTCCACTGATTCATGAATAGTTACTAATGATTTGGCTAGACGGTCAAGGACTTGAAAAGAACAGGATTGAAGTATTGTTAATAAGGGGGTCTGGGAAGAGACATATCGATGTCCCTCTTGGAATGGGGACAGAGTGTGAGGATACTTGTGTCCCACATAAATAAGCACCAGAGGTAATCCTCTGTAGACGGGGATCTCAATCAGATGGACAAGATGTCCTATTCTGTAGACGTCAGCCAATCTCTATCCCTGTCACCCTTTTCCTTACCCAATGGACTCCTGAACAAAATGGCCAGGGTGACAGGCATGGAGTTTATGCATAGGCTCCACAATATGGACTTCCACCAAGGCCAATCGGGCTATAGTTACTGCTGAATGCCCAACCTGCCAACAGCAGAGAAACACCAAGCCCATCTATGGAATCATTTCCCAGTGGCAGCTGATTAGAGACAGCACAAAATGAAAAGAAGCCACTGGACCCCCAAAATTCTACTGGCAGGAAACAGACTGGAAAAACTACTTGGCTGCAAACATGTGCCACCTTTCATGGAAGGAAGGCAGAGAGGATGGGACCAAGTACCCAGAGAGCAGAGCCAAGAGCCATGGAGAATTATTCCTAGGCCTTAAAACCTAATCAAGGAACTTCCATTTGCCCAGTTGGATTTCAGAATGGCTATAGACCAGCAACGCCTTTGTCTCCCCCATTTTCCCCCCTTTTTGAACTGGAGTGTGTCGCAGTTATCCTGTGCCTGTTCCACCACTGTATGTTGAGTGTGTTGGGGATAGATGTCTCTTAAGTTTCACAGATCTACAGGAGAAAAATAATACTTAAGGAACACACCTGAGGCACCTCATTCACACCTGGACCCAATTTAGATGAGATTCTGGACTTTGAGGCGATGCTGAAATGGAGTGAGACTTTTACAGACTTTGGCAAGGGGTGAATGAGTTCTGCACATGGAAGTGATGTGAATCATTGGGGGCCAAAGAACAAATTATAGTAGTCAGTCTCCAAGATGGCCCCCAATGATCCCCACCTCCTGGTATTCACATCCTTGTGTAATCCCTTCCCAAGTGTGGCCTGGACCTAGGTCTTACTCCTAGACTTACTTCTAAAGAGAATATTGCAAAAGTGATGAGATGTCACTTCAGAGATTGGATTATAAAGACTGTGACTTCTGTCTCACACTCACACAATTCTCTCTCTCCTCACTTGATTGGTCTGATGAAGCAAGTGGCCACATTGTGAGCTGCCCTGTGGAAAGGTCCACATGGCAAGGAACCTGAGGGTCACCTCTAGCCAACAGCCAGCAAGAATCTGAGGTCTTCAGTCCAACAACTGCAAGGAACTGAATCCTGCCAACAGCCATGTGAGTGAGCTTGGAAGGAGATCCTTCCCCAGTCATGCCTTGAGATAACTGCAGCCCCGGCTGACACCTTGATTGCAGCCTGTGAGAGACCCTGAAATAGAAACCCAGCTAAGTTGCACCCAGATTCCTGACCTACAGGAACTGTGAGATAAATGTCATTGCTTTAAGCCGCTAAGTTTTTGGAGTAATTTGTTACACAGCAATACATATCAAACACAGGCAGGCATGGAGGTTATGCACAAGTTCAACAATAGGACTTCTACCTACTAAGGCCAATCTGGCTATAGCACTGCTGAGTTCCCACCTGCCAATAGCACAGATCAACACTGAGCCCTCACTATGAACTATTTCTTGAGGGCAGGCTGATTACTTAGAACCCCTTCTGTCATGCAGCACAGACTTGTTCACAGAGACTTGGTGGGAATCCCAACTCTGCCAGGCTGATATGCCTGTACTTCGAGGAGTCTGTTCCTGTAAGTCTGACAGGGACTTTATGAAATATCTCACATGGAGCTTGGCACCTAGGATGGGGTTCACAAGGGGCTGCTCCCTTCCCTTTCCTGGAACCTGAGTGCCCCAGGGACATGGGCCCTGTCTCTCTGCCTCGCAACCCCTCTTCTCCCACCATCACCATTTCAGGACTTCTGGGAAGCATGGTCAGTGTCTGCCCCTTCAGGGCCCCAGTGACCATGGACCTCAGTCCCCACTCTCATAGGGTAGCACTCTTACCAATGAGCTTTATGCAATGCAAAAGGAACAGTGTTCACATGCACACTGGGGCTCCAAATGCTGCTCTTGTCTCCCTCATTCTGAGCCCAGACTGTGCAGGCCCCTGACTGGAAGCAGGGACAGGGGACTCAAACCTGGGCCTTGCCTTCCCTCCCGGAGCTCCCAGTCTGGGGAGCTTGGGGGTAGGAGAGACAAACCCATTAACCCTATAGGGTTTCAGACACCACATAAGGCATAGTGGAGGCACTAGGGTGTGGGAAAGAAGGAGTCGGCTGGACCTGAGGGAAGGGGCTGGGAAAAGTCCTTAGTGGAAGTGAGTCTCTTCCCACCCCCTTGTCACCTGCAGACCCAGGAGCCACCCTGAGGGCTGTGGCAAACTCTGGGAGGATGCTGCAGCAAGGCAGTGTCTCTACAGTAGAAAATGACTTTGAAGTGAAAAGATACCCTCTGTTTTCCTAATCCTCTTTCTCCCCATCTGGAGCCCCCCTGAGGCAGTCACACCTCCCTTTCTAGGCAAGTGCCTGGGAAAGGGGGACAGATCCGCAACCAGAGCTCCTGGGATGCACGCCCACCATGAGGAATGGGGCAGGGCAGTGCCAAGATGTGAAAGGCCATGTGGAAATGGCTGAGGGCTGGGTCCATATCCTAGAGGACCCCAGCCTGGGCCTCACAGTTCTCTAGCCTGGGAGCTACTACAGTTGGTAGGCGCCCTCTTCGTCTCGTGTCAGGCCACTTCTTCTGGGGCATGCCTGCCTTGGGGCAGGGAGCGGTAGTGAAGTGCTGAGCCTGAGCCCCTTCCTGGCCCTGTCCCACCTCTCACATCTCAGTCTCTTCTGAGGTCATCTCCAACCCTCTTTTCATGATCAATTCCATATAGGCAGGCAGACAAAGACCAGCCTTTTCCCCTGGACTGAGGTCTAGGGTCGAACTGGGCCCAGGACAGGGGTATCCACCAGCCCCTGCCTCCCCTTACTTGTATGGCCCAGTGCCTCCTGACTGCAAGACGGGATACAGGGCTGAGCCAGACCCACTACCAATCAAAGCTGTCAAGACGTTGGGCTTTCTCACTCATCACTAGGTTCCTATCAACTGGAAGTCTTGGTAAGGGGGAGAAGTGGACCAAAATGAGCCCACAGGGCCTTCAGATGAGAAAGGGCAGAGAGTAGTGATGGCCCCTGATCTAGTCCAACACCCTCATTTTAAAGACTTTGGAGCCCAGAAGGGGAAAAAAAATCTGTCCAATATAAAAGCACCATTAATATCTATATTTAAACGTGAACTCGGGCCGGCCCGGTGGCACAGCGGTTAAGTGTGCACATTCCGCTTTGGCGGCACGGGGTTTGCCAGTTCGGATCCTGGGTGTGGATATGGCACCGCTTGGCAAGCCATGTGGTGGCAGGCGTCCCACATATAAAGTAGAGGAAGATGGGCATGGATGCTAGCTCAGGGCCAGTCTTCCTCAGCAAAAAGAGGATTGGCGGCAGATGTTAGCTCAGGGCTAATCTTCCTCAAAAAAATAAAAATTAAAAATAAAAGTGAACTCAGCTTGAAACCATTACACTAAGTGAAAGGACACAGTCACAAAGGACCACAAATTGTATGAGTCCATTTATGTAAAATGTCCAAAATAGACAAATCCATATAGATTGGTGGTGGCCTAGGGCTGGGTGAGCGGGGTAGGGAGGTGATGTCTAAGGAGTGTGGAGTCTTTTTGGAATGATGAAAACATTCTAAAATCTTTTGAAGTGATGGTTGCACAGTTAGAATATACTAAAAGCCATTGAATGGTATACTTTAAGTAGGTGAACTGTATGGCATGTAAATTATATTGCAATAAAGCTGTTTTTAAAAAAGTGAACTCAGGGGTTCTAAATGACCACACATCTGAGCTTTAGTCCCCATTCAGAGGGGCAGAGAGAAGCCTTCAGGGTGGAAAAAAATCAGGGAAGGGTCCCTGAATGTGGCATATGGGTAGGACAGGAAAGCATTTGAGAAAGAAGGATTATGTAGTCTTCATCTTAAGGGCAATGAAGCATCATGGATGCTTTTAAGGGTAGAGTGACATGATCAGATCCACACTTTAGAAACATCCCTCCTGAATCACTGAATTGTACATTTAAAACAGTTAAATTTTATGGTGTGTAAATTATACCTCAGTAAAGCCCTCACCCCACTCCAATCCCTCTAGGGGCTCAAGGAGGATACACTGGAAGACATAAGGTTGGAGGAGGCTGTGGCAGGAGTTTAGGTGAGAAGTGCCAGGGCCCATCTGTTGGCAGATGGGGAAACTGGCTTGGCAGTGGAATGGAGGGGGAGACTCAGGGACAACTTGCCCATGGTTAAGGAGAAGCTGGTAGGACTCAGTTTCCGAACCCAGAGCTCCCTGGCTTCAGCCCTAGTGCTCCCACCAGCACTGCAGCTGCTCCACTGACAGATGATAGAGGCACTGTTCTCCCCCTTCAAAGAGAAATGCACTTGAGAAACATGTTTCCAAAAAATGTTGCTAAGGGTTTTATTTCTAACAAGAGGAAAATAATAAAATAAAATTAAAATAGGCTTCGGTTGGAACCAAGTTTCTTGTTTTGCTTTTTTTTTTTCTTTTCAACAAATTAATTACACACCAACAATCTTCTTTTATTACAACATGAACCCAGGAGGAGGAAAGGAGACAGGGCAGGAGAGGGAGGAAAGGTCGAGGTGGGTTGTGAGGACAAGCACCAAAAGCTTTCTTCAGATCACAGGGAGCCCTGTTCAGCTCCCCAACCAAATTCATTTAAAATAAAAAAACTGTGAGCACAGCTATGTGAAGTTTCCTCCTCCTGGGTAAAACAGTCAGGGGAAGGGGGGAGAAGGGAGAGGGAGGCAAAGGAGGGAGAGAGGAAGGAAAAGGGGGGAGGAAAGAGAAAGAGTGAGAGGGTGAGGTGAGGTTAGTGTAGCATGGCCTGGCCAGGGCCAGAACTGGGGCGAGAAGGGAGAGGAGAGTCCCCCAGTTTGCATATGCACTGGCCTTGTCTCTGGAATGGTGCTGGCCCAGCCCCAGCCACCCTCCTGCCCACCTGCCCATCCATCTGTCTATCTGCCTCAGGTGTCTGGGAATGCTGGTTAGAGGCTACCAGGGAGGGAAACTCCAGGGGCCCGGCCTCCAGGAGCTGAGGTCTGAACAATACCTTGGAGTCAGAATATAAAAGTCAAGGGACTCAGGGGTGGGCTGGAGTTGGGGGGTGGCCATCCCCCCTACTTGCCCACCTCCCAAGAAGCAGGCTTGATGGTCAGAAAGGATCCTTGAGGCCAAGCGGGGTCTCTGTTGGGATCTGTGCTAGGTTCAGCCACTGTCACAACTGTTGCTGAGGCGGCTGCTGTGGGCAGGGCATGTGCAGCCGGGCAGTCAGAGTGGACAAAGGGGCTGAGGGGCCTGAACTGGCCCCTAGCACTGGCTCCAAGCCATTCTGGTTCTCCTGGGTGCTGGGGCTGCCAGTGGTGGGGGGTTGGGGGGGGCCCTCACCCCCAGTCTCCTCCTCCAGCTCCTCCTCCTCCTGGGCCTCCTCAGCCTCTGGCCCTGAGCTCCGTACCCTCTTTGGCTCTAGCTCCTCTCGGGCTGGGTCATCGCCCTCCCCACCCCGATCCACCTTCCGCCGCCGCCGCCTCTCCAGGGCCCGGCCCCGTGCCCGGCTCCCATGGCGCTCTGCCTTCTCCAGCTGTGATCACAGATAGGCATAAAGAGGTGTGGGCCAGTGGTCAGGCCTAGGCTCTCTGCCTGCTTGGGCTGACCTCCTAGCCCTGCCCGTGATCCCTCTCCTCACCTCCAGAAGCGTGCGGATCCGCTCCAGGTCTGGAGGCTGCCCAGCCTGCAGCAGCTGCCAGATGCTGTGGTTCTCATCCAGGGTTACCTCAAGCAGGTCTCCCTCCAACATGAGTTCCTCCAGGGGGGCCCGGGTTGCCTCAGGCAGCTCTAACACAGGGCCAGTCAACTGTGGCAACAGCGAGGACAGCAGCTCCAGGTCTGGGGGGTTGCAGGGACAGGCTTGGTTAGAGGCTGCCCCTGGTTGTATCCCCACCACCACAACAGAGCTGAGGACCACGTGGGTCACTCTGGTGATATTCAATAAACAGCCTACCCACACCTAGACCTACCTCTCTTACCTGAGCCCTCCCCCGGGGCTACCTTCTCAGGGCTGGTCACACTGTCTCCATTTTCCAGCAACCCTTGAACCTGCCAAGGAGAGCAAGAACAGGTAGTGGTAACTGAACTGAAGAACCAGGCCCTATTCTTCCCCTACAACCCGAAACTTGGGACCCTCCAACTCCTAGAGGAGGAAGGTAGACACAGGCTGCCGGCAGGGAGCAGTCTAGGGATCTGGACAGGATGCAGAACAGGGCAGGGAGGTTGGGCCAAAGAAGACCGAAAGTCAGAGAGCAGGGGCAGGGCTGGAGCCTAAATATGGGTGGGGGCTAAGAGACAGGAATTTCAGGACAAGAGCTGTGCTGGTCAGCTCACCTTAGGCATATCCTTGCCACTGCCTTCTCTGAGAGGGTCAGAGGCAGGGGCTGAAGGGTAGGTAGGGGGCTCCTCATGCCTGGGTTCAGCCTGCAGCCGCTGGCGAAGCTTGGCCAGCCGTCCCAACAGAGCAGTCACATCCTCAGAGGCCAGAGCCTGTCTGGCACGGCCTTGCCAGCTGATGGCCCTCTCTGTGAGGCACTGTAAGGCCTCGCCCTCGGGCAGCCGCACAGGCAGTCTCTGCAGGGCTACCAGCAGTGCCAGGATGGTCTCCAGGCGCGGGCGCCGTGAGCGCATGCACAGCGGACACAAGAATTTGGTGTCCCACTCCCACCAGGCCAGCTGTGGGGATGAGGTGGGACTAGGCCTCGGGGAGCTGAGGAGGCGGGGTACCGACACACATCGCCCATGGAACCAGTCCTGACATAGGTCACACTGCAGAGCTCCCACCCCTGCCGGCACCTGCCCACACACACAGATGGAGGTTGCAGAGGAGGCTGTGGTCGATGATGCCAGTGGACTGGGCTTGGCGGAGTTGGTGCGACGCAGCTGCAGGATACCCTCCTTCTCCTTCTGTTCTCCCTCCCTGAAGGCCACGATCTGCCGTGCCCAGGACAGGAGGAGAGAAGGTCAGCAGCCCATCCTCTCCCTTGTGTGGTGCCATTAACACCCCACTCCCAAACCAGAATTGAGGCTCAGGGAGTAAGCGGTCTGCCCATGGTCACCCGACTCAGGCACTCTATCATCACCAGGCTCTTCTCCCATCTGGGCCCAAGCTCCTTACCACAGAGCCTGGGTCCCTGAGGTCCTGTGCAGACAGCCCCAGCAGCTCTGTGTCAGATTTGTACAACCCCAGCTCCTTCTCCATCCACCGGCTGCGCTTGGTGCTGTCTGAGCCAGCATCTGCACACGGGCAGAGCACCTGAGGCAGGCAGATGGGGCAGGGGATGACTGGGCTTCCCCTACCTCCTATCCCCTCTCCTTCCCTCCCAAGAGCCCCCAAAACCCCATGTTCTCATATGAGCCGTCACACAACAGGCAGGCCAAGAGCAAGAGAGGCTGTGGGTCAGGGTCTCAAGCCTCACCTCCAGCAGTGTGTAGCAAGAATTCTTCTTGAGGAAAGTCTTGGATGCCTTCTCCCTCCAGGAGTGTGCAGTCAGTACCTGCAGCTCTAGCTGTCTCAGCTCCTCCAACCCCACAGGTAGGTCCCGGCCCACAGCCACCAGGCCCTCCAAGTCATCCAAGCAAGGGTAGTGGTCACCATTCTGGGACAGGGGCAAGAGAAAGCTCAATTTAACTTGCCACATCTATTGATGTCACCTGTGCTCCCCTGAGCAGGTCAGATGGATTAGACTTCATGCAATCTTGAGGCAGGAAACAACAGAGCTTGTCCTAAGGCAGGCATGCCCACCTGCCTGGCTCTCTCCCATAGCTCCTACAACCATTGGCTCAGCCCCCAGGACACCAGACTGGTTATTTTGTTGTGTTTTGCCTCTTCTATCCTCCTTACCCCCACCATTCTTACCCTAACCAACATCCTCTCTTCCCTCAGGCCAGGCTCGCAACCCCTCCTCACACTGTTCACAAAGCACATTTTGCCTTCTCACAATGTGCTGTGACCCCTTCCTCTCTCTAGGAACCCAACCCAACCCAGCATAACCCAATATATGCCATCTCTCCTGGCTGGACTCAAGGTCTGGAGTAGAGGGTAGGGGGCAACAGGGTCCTCACTTGGATCTCGTCCACATCAGCAATCCAGGCCCGGGCCTTAGCAAGAGCCTCCTTGAGAGCCTGGATGTTGGGCAGGTGAACAGGGATGTTTTCCGCCTCATGGATTATGGCCTCAAGTGTGGCTGGTGGGTGCTTCTGTCTAAAGGTAGGGGAAAAAAAAGAGGCCTCAACCTGGGGTGGTCTGCCTGAGCAAAAGCCCAGTCTGACCACCAAATATATCAACATAGGCCCCTAGGGGCTGCCACTTGGGCCTACTTGCATGTATTCTGCCTGTGGGTGGCTGCCAGTCCCTGCTTGTTCCAGACTGCATGCACCTAACTTCTGCCACAACCCTTGTGCCTCTGCTTGTCTGCCAGTCTGTCAGACTGCTGGCAGTGCCTACACAGACAACCTGTGGTATTAATCTTATACTGTAGTTTGTCATATTGTCCTGTGCATGGTGTCTTTCTACTGACATCTGTTCATCTGCTTATTGGTACTTGTGCTCCTGTATATATGCACACATCAGCCTGTGGAGCCAGTCCTCTCTACATCTCTATCTGTCCATCTCTGCTTCCCCATGAGCCTATCTCTGTCTTTATATGTATACGGAGTTAAAAAAAAAAAAAAAAAAAAAAAGTCCAGATAGGGAATAAAAAAGGGGAGGAGGGGAGGAAAGTCAATATACCAACACAGGAGTCTGGTGCCCAAGGCCACCCACTGGAATCATCTTCAGCTTCTTCACTAAACTTTGAAGATTGGGGCAGAGCAGGGAAGGGAAGAGGTTGGACCTACCTGGCCTCCAGGCAGAGGTGGGCCTTCTCCTCCCAGCGTTCAGCAATGGTCAGCAGCTCCTGCAGCTCAGCCCGGGCCTTATCCACAGCAGGGCTAGGGGCTACACTGGCACCCGCAACCAACAGTCCCCGCATGACAGCCAGGGTGCCCCTTCGGGCTGAGGGAGCCAGCGTGCGTTTCACCTCATCCAGCCATCGCGCCTGTTCCACCTGCCGCTGGAGCTGCTGGGCCTCAGGAACCTCCACCCCCAGCTGCCGCCCCCTCTCCAACAGGGACTGCAGTAGCCCTGGACTGGAGGGTAGTGAGGCCAGGGCCTCACAGGCCTCAGCCTGGTAGGCCTCCACCTGTTCCAGAACACCCTACCAGGATATAGATGAAGAACACACTCCTCAGCTGGGCCCACTCAGAGGTCCCACCACCAGATACCCTTGCCCCACCTACCTTCTTACCCTCCAGTATTTGTGGAGAGCCTAACATGGGCTGGGCTCTCCTCCTTCACTATGCTATAAGACAGTGGTTCCTAACAGCTCACTGCCTGTTAGAATACCCTAAGGAATGTGTTAAAATGCAGATTCCTGGGCCCCACCCCTAGAGATTCTTTACAGGGGTTGGTCAGAAGTCTGTGCTTTATTTAAGTCCCCAGAGGATTCTGATGTATAGCACCAGGAGACCCTCTGCACTAAAATGCTCTGCTATGCTTGGCCTTTTCACAAACCCCTATGCTCATGCTGGTAACCACTACCCTCTCCATCCCACTTCTCTTCTACCTTCCTGCACTTGACTCAGCCTTCCAGGCCCACAAACACCCTTGTTACTTCCTTTCTCCTCTTCCACCTCTGCCAGGAAACCCTCCCTTGACTTTGCATCCTGTACTCGTACCCTTGCCACCTGCCCCTCAAATCCCATCTTTAAGGGGCAATTGCTAGACCCTTTGTCTCCTACCTCCCGTTATTCTCACATGTGTATCCTGTCTGGCCCAAATACTTGACACTTTTTAAGAGAGCCAAGAGTGGCCTGCTGCTCAGGTCCCCCAATCCCCATGATCCCTCAGCAGCACTCCAAGTCCACCCCTCCTCACCTTGACATCCCCAATCTGGTGCATGGCACAAGGCAGGTTGTTCATCTGGTCCAGAAAGGCCCGGAGCTCAGCCAGGGTCATTTGTAGACCAGCCACCCTGTGGGGGCTATGGAGTTTCACATGTGGGGTTTCAGGTCCAAACCCAGTCCCCTCCCTCCATCTCTGTGCTGAGACCCAACACCTTTCCTCACACCTGCCCACTGTGATCTCTCATACTTCACCGTTTCCCCCAACTGCCCAGGTTAGAGGGAGGGTTTTAAGATACAAGCGCATTCATATGATGAGAAGAAAGAATTAGAAGAGAGAAATAGAGGATATATTTGAGGGGGAGCTTAGAAATTAGTTGACGGTAACAGAAGTTGGACGTCCTTTTCAATCCATCCTCTACTGTGAACTCTATGATCAAATTTATGCTCCTGTGTCCTTTTCTTGCCCCTAAACCTTCTACAACTCCTCCCTGCCCACAAAATCCACCATCCTGTCTGAAATCTCCTCTAGGTACTGATAAAAAGAAACATTTCTAGCTTTCTTAGCACTGAGGTGCTCTTCTCCATTCTAGGTGCCTGGTCTCCTTGCCTTCCCCAACACCTCCCAGGCCACTTCACAGTGCAGTGCTTGTCAGCTTCCTGCTGATGTCGTCTGCCCAATGGTACTCAGAGTCCACCCCTTGTAGTACTTTTCCTAGGTGCTGGCTCCTCAGCAGACTATCTGTGCCCAACGCCTCCTGCTACCATACCCAGCTTCCTGGCCGCTGACCAGACCCAGTGCCC
The DNA here is from genome assembly GCF_021613505.1 of Equus quagga. Lineage (NCBI taxonomy): Eukaryota > Metazoa > Chordata > Mammalia > Perissodactyla > Equidae > Equus > Equus quagga. Next base: position 79,132,383 of record NC_060276.1, read on the forward strand.
GGGACACGCAAGCCTCCGCCTCACTCAGGCAGTTCTTCAGTCGCTGCAGCAGCTCACTGTTAGGAAACCTCCGCTCACGGGCCTCAGACTCTAGAGCCCTCAGCTCTTCAAGGCCTGGAGAGAGAATGAGAGCAGCAAGGAGTAGGCAGTATTGAGGAAAGGGGTTGGAGGTACAGAAGAAAAGGGAATAGAACTTGCCTGTAGAGTCCCTCCGTCCCCCCATCACTCACTGCGCTTCCGCCCATCCTCCACCTCCAGGGCCACTCGCACTTTGTTGGCCCAGGTGTCAAAGGACTCGGCCCGAACCTTCAGCTTATGTAGCATGGCAGGGAGCTCATCCAAGGTGTACCGATACCTGAAGGAAGAGGACAGGGAAGAGCACATCTGGTCCAGCTCTGCATTCCCCTCCTTAGCCCACTTCCTCCAGGTAGGCCCCTGGGCTCACCGCAGGTACTGCCGGCTACTGGAACATTTGCAGAGGTCATTGATGTGGGAAAGGCAGACAAGGCCGTCAGGGCAGTCGTAGCAGGCCAGGGCGGACAGGAAGCACGTGGTCTTGCACTTGATGCACTGGCGCTCATCATCTGGGAGCAGCTCAAAAGCCTCTCGTTCAGCTTCCGTGATGCCCTGGGAGTGGTTCAACCCACACACATTAATAGAACCAGAACAGGGCCGCAGAAACCCCCATCTCAGCCACCACTGAGCCTCACATTAGACTCAAATCTATGCTGAGAACTGTGGGGAAGACCAAACTCCAAGGAGTACACTGTCTCTATGAAGTCCAGACTTTCAAAGCTGGGCAATTAGATGAACCAGGTCAAGATAAGTGTGGGTGAGATGAAGAAAAATCAGGTAAGACTCAGATCATCAGAAAGGGCCTTTAGGATGAGAGAAGGTGAGCAAAGTGGTGGACCAAGGCACCAGAGAGGTAGCAATGTGTGAGAGTAGGCTGTGTACTGGGGAGCAATGCTGGCTTCCAAGTCACTGAGGGCCCACTGTGTTCCAGGTACCATGCTGGCTGCTTAGCAGGCAGGACACACTGTGTGTACATATATAACTTACAGAAATGAAACTCTATGTGCTTGTGTCCCATGTTTAAAGATACAATTTTCTTTTCAACAACATGGGCTTCCAAACCTATAATAAGCCAATGATGTCATCTGTTGCTCAGATTAAGAAACAGCAATCCATTCCAAAAACAGAAAAAGCAGCAATGTTGGAGTAATTGAAAGACGACAAAATGCCATACATTATGGGCAATTTTAGAGATTTTAAACGGAAATCTGACTAAGAGTTTTTGTCTTCTATACTGACTTTAACACCTAACCTCTGCCTAACATCTGAGTCCATTACACATTAGAAATCACACTCTGTCACTTATTAGCTGTGTGATATTGAGTAAATTAAATTTCTCTCGGTTTCAGTTTCTCTATGTTGTAAAAGGGAGATAATGGTACCATGCTCATTAGGTTGTTATGAGGATTAACAAAGGTAAAGCAACTAACGACCTAGAAAAGTATCCTAGCACTTAGAATAAGTAGAACCACAAAAGATCCTGACTGAATAGCCGAAGCAATCTTGAGAAAGAACAAAGCTGAAGGCATCATACTTCCTGATTTCAAATTATATTACAAAACTATAATAATCAAGACAGTATAGTACTGGCATAAAAACAGACACACAGACCAATAGAACTGAATAAAGCCCAGAAATAAACCCTCATATATACAGTCAATTAATATTTAACAAGGGAGCCAAGAATACTCAATGGGAAAAGGATATTCTCTTAAGAAATGGTGCTGGTAAAACTGGATAATCACATGCAGAAGAATCAAACAGGACCTTTATCTTATACCACTCATCAAATTAACTTGAAATGGATTAAAGACTTAAACATAAGACCTCAAACCATAAAACTTCTAGAAGAAAATACAGGGAAAAAGTGGCTTGACACTGATCTTAGCAACGATTTCTTGGATATGACACCTAAGCACAAGCAACAAAAGCAAAAATAAACAAGTGGGACTACATCAAACTAAAAAACATCTGCAAAGCAAAAGAAACCATCAACAAAATGAAAAGGCAACCTACGGAATGGGAGAAAATATTTGCAAACCATCTATCTGATAGAGGGTTAATATCCAAAATACATACGGAACTCATACAACTCAACACCAAAAAAACAAACAATCCAATTAAAAAATGGGCAGAAAATTTGAATAGACATTTTTCCAAAGAAGACACACAAATGGCCAAAAGGTACATGAAAAGATGCTCAACATGACTAATCATCAGGGAAATGCAAATCAAAACCACAATGAGATATCACCTCATGCCTATTAGAAGGCTATTATCAAAAAGACAAGAGATAAGAAGTATTTGGGAGGATGTGGAGAAAAGGGAACTCTTGTACACTATTGGTGGGAATGTAAAAGTGGTACAGCCACTTTGGAAAACAGTATGGAGGTTCCTCAAAAAATTTAAAAAACAGAACTACCATATGATCCAGCAATCTACTTCTGGGTATATATCCAAAGAAAATGAAATCAGGATCTCAAAGAGATACCTGCACTCCCATGTTCACTGCAGCATTATTCACAATAGCCAAGATATGGAAACAACCTGAGTCCATCAACAGATGAATGGATAAAGATGTGGTATACATACACAATGGAATATTATTCAGCCATGAGAAAGAAGGAAATCCTGCCATTTGTGACAAGATGGATGACCTTAAGGGCATTATACTAAGTCAAATAAGACAGAGAAAGACAAACACTATATCACTTATATGTGAAATCTAAAAAAGCCAAATTCATAGAAACAGAACAGAATAGTGGTTGCCAAGGGCTGAGGGGCAGGGAAAATGGGGAGATGTTGGTTGAAATGGAACAAACTTTCAGTTAGAAGATGAGTAAGTTTAGGGGATCTAATGCACAGCATGGTGACTATGCGGGATGGGGGGAGAATAAGCACTCAACAAATATTTACTGTTATTCCCTCTAATTTTCAGATAAGGATACCTGCTTCACAGGCCTATCTCATTTTACTAAACTAAGGAGGAAACTAAGTCTCAGAGAGAGTCAGTAACTTGCCAAAAGTGAGAATCTGACTTCAGTCTATTTTGACCCTGGAGCCAGAGAATGTTCTAAGCATAAAGCCCCTAGGTATTTTTGGATCACGGACTCCTCTGAGAATTGGATGCAAGCTATGAGCCCTCTCTCTCCCCAGAAAAGTATTCACACTCTCTCACACACACAGATCCCCCCCCACAATCTTTTACAGAATTCCAAGACTGGGGGTCCAGAACCTTTCTCTAAGGTAAGGGCCAAGTATAAAGAATTCTGAATGTCAGGATGAGAATTTCTAGTCTTCCCATCTTGCTTTGGCTCCTTCCTGTAGTCTGGCACAGCCCCAGAGTCATCATTTAATAACAGCGGAGAGAGAAAATGATGCCTGGAAAAGCCCAGGGGCTTACTAACTAATGTTACAGACTGACATGCCCAAGACTTCCAACACTTACCGTAGCTACAACTCTCCTTACAGCCCATGCTCATAGGAAAGTTATAAATGAGCTTTAAAACAACAAAGTATTACCCTAAATGGGCAGCAAGGGATCCCTCAGGACCAGCACTCCTTTGGAATCCTATGGAGGACTCTCACTAAGTCAATTCCCTAACTGGGTAAGTCAACTGGAAGCTTTAAGAAGGCAGCTGAACCACAGGAGTAGTGGTCCCACTCATCTACAACACAACTGATACATGCTCATGAGAAATCAATTAAAGGAAGACTGCCTTCTACTTGGTGATATTACCCTAATCTGAGCTACTGAACCATCTGAAGGTAATAAAATGGCATTTCCTAAGAAATGTCCCATATTTCAATCATTTTCTTCATGTATTATAATAGCAGCTGCTACATTGTTGCTATATTGTATATATATGTATATGTATGTGCGTGTATATATATATATACACATTGTATAATGCTACATACATTACAAATAAATGCTTTGACATAAAGCAGCTTGCTCAAGCTTTACAATCACCTTGCAAGTTAGGTATTTATTCTCATTTTACAGAGTGGGGAAATGAGACTATAAGAGGTTAAATAACTTGAAAAGGTCACCCAGCTAATCAACAGTGGGGGTTTTACATGCCAATCTGTCTTGTTAGGTTATTTAAATAATGATGAATAGCAGCTATACCAGCACCTGCTATGGGTCAGTTACTTAACAAACATTATTTTTAATCCACTGACTATCCAAAAAGATAAGTACTATTATAATCCCCATTTTTCAGATATGGATACTCACGCTCAGTGAAGTAAATTAACTTGCTCACGGTTGTTGGTAAATGGTAGTGCAGAGAATGGAATGTGGTTTCCAATGCAGATGCATCTAGTTCTGTTGACCACACCCCAAAAATAGAAGCTACATCTTCTACTAAGAGGTCCTTCCCCTTACCTCTGCCAGGCTAGGGTGCCTGATTCAGGGCACTCTCCCTACCACCCACCTTCTCCAGCAGGGCCTTTCGCAGACGCCGCTCCTCTTGCACCATAATGAACATCTCCTTATGCACAGCTGCTGCCAGATTCAGGTCCAGCTTTTCTGGGCAGGCAGCCATCTTGCAGATGAGCTCCTCATGGGAGAAGACACAGTATCTTCGCAGCCGGCGATAGTGCTCAATGCACTGGCGCCCAGCTGGCAACTGTGGAGAGGTTCAAAGTTGAGCGTGGCCAAGTCTGGAGGCTCTAGTGCCTGAGCTTCCCCAAAACCCTCCTGCTTCTCTCTGCCAGCCCACCACACTACAGACTCACCCAGTCAGCAGTGCAAAAGTTGACGGCCTCTGCAAAGTTGTAGCCTTGGTTAAAGCCACTGTGGTAAGCACGAGGGAAGGTAATGACGAACTCTCCTGCACACTGGTTTGTGCGGACAACCTGAGGAAGAAAGGCCAAGGTCATTCAGATAGAGGTTTTCCACAGTCTGCAGAAATCTGATCTAAGTGCAGGGTCTTTAAGGAACAAAGGAAAGCCTGAGGGAACACAGTCTGAAGGATTCCCAGACCTTCCAACTTCAACAGGAAGGACCACTGGTCTCTGCTCTCAAGGTTTTGATTTGTGTTGACAGATGACAGGAAAATTTGAGTCAAAAGTAGTAAGGAAACGTACATACCAAAATATTTCAACTTCTCTAGTAATTTTTACAAAGATTTAAAATATCACTTTTCATTAAACTGGCCAAGTCTTTTTCATCAATAATTATTTTTATCAGTCATATATGCAGTTTCAAGAGCCAAATGGTTCTACAAAATTTGTTATAAAATCAGCAGGCCCTGCCATTCTGCACTCACCACAGCCAATCACTTTCACCTCTTCTGATTATTTTGGCATTTACCTTAATGACCCTAAATAACATGCCTCTAGACTATATTAGAAATAGCCTCCTATTTCTCAATTTGCTTAGTTTTCTACGCATGTATTAGTAATTTAATCCCAACCTTTTGGACAAATGTCCAAGTTTCCTCTCTCCTATCAGTTTTCACCTTTCTGTAGCAGTCTCTCATGGAGCCTTATGATTTGTTCCAATTTGGACCAGCTATCCTCCCTGGACCATCACTCTACCGTGGTGGATCTCCTGTTTCCTAGATCTTATGTCTTCCTCTTTCTTGGTTTACTCCTTTGCTGTGCTTGAGTACGTCCTCCAACAGCTTCCTGAGAAACAGTGGGAAAAACTTTTTTTTTTTGGTAAACGTCTCTATTCTACTCTTACACTTGATAATTTGACTGCATATAGAATTCTAAGTTGAAAATCATTCTGAAGGCATGGCTCCAGTCTTCTAGATTCCACCGTTGCTTTTGAAAAGTCTGAAACCATTCTGACTTCTAATCTTTGAATTAAACCTGTTTTCTCTCGCATGAAGCTTGTAGGATTTTTCTGGTCCCAGTGTTTGATATGAAAAATCACCACATATACCTTGGTGTGGATCTATTTTCATTCATGTACTGGGGTAGGCCCTTTGATTCTGGAAACTCAGTCTTTTGGTTCCGGGAAATTTTCTTGAACAACTTCATTAATGATTTGATCCTTTCAAGTTTCATCTATTCTCTCTTTACAGAACTTCTATTATTTGAATATTGAACCTCCTGAACAAATTCTCTAATTTTCTCTACCTTTTTCCATCTTTATCTTTTTATTCTATTTTCTGGGAGATTTCCTTAACCATCTTCTAAACTTTGTTTTTGAGTTTTTCACTTTTGCTATCATAATTTTAATTTCCAAGAGCCCTTTTTTTTTCTCAGTATGTTCTTTTTAAATAGTATCCTAAATATTTCATGTTTGCAATATATGCTCATCTCTGAAGATATTAATGAGGTTTCTTTTCCTTTTCTTTTTGAAGCTTACTTCTCCCTGCCTAATCTGTTTCTCCAAGTTGTTTTTTTTCTGTTTGACTGTGTTTTGTTTTCTAGAGTTTCCTCGGTTAATCTGCAGCTGTCTACTTACAGCTAAGAAATGAAAAAGCTGAATAGAAGTTCTGAATACACAGGTGAAGTTTGTCAACTGTGAGCTGCACTACAGGGTGATCTGGCTGAGCCATTTAGTTTGGGAAACTCCAGGTCTTTCCTTTTGGGCCAGATTTCCCAGAGAAAACTCTATTTTTTGCCTGAAGTAAAAAGGTCTGGCTGTCAGTATTCTAACAGCCAAGTGAAGGAAGACGGCTGAGAATCTCAGCATCGAGTATGTCAACAACAATGAATCTTAGTATTTCACTATACTTGCACCCTCAACTATACCTAGAAGCCCTCAAACCAGAGATTTTCTATTTCAACGTCTTCAAATCTCTAGTCTTTTGCTAGAGTGAGGGAGGGTCATATTTCCAGCTGCCCAGAAAAGGAGGGGACCTCACATCATCTTATACAGACATGAACCAATCTTTATTTTCACCCCATTCATCTTTACTCCCAGAATGCCTGGTGCCACCGACTACTGAACCTCTGGGAGATTCTGAGGTATAAATCAGGTTGGTTCTCAGATGTTCCAGTACTAGCTTAAGATTCAGTTTTCTTATCTGTTTTCCAGTTTCAAGAATTTTGTTTATCACTGTCTTCTCTCTTGTTTTCTCCATCTCCATAATTTTTTACCTTAAGAAAAATCTTTGTGCCATTTTAGTGGAGTTTCTGTAAGGAATGGAAGTAGCCATGTGTATGTTTAGTTCACTATCTTTACTGAGAAGTCTCACAAAGTTTCTTAAAATGAACATTCAATGCTGATGAAACAGATAGAGTGTTGGTAAGAGGACCAATAACTTCTACTCTCTGGAAAGCAAAATTGCTAACACATATCAAGAACTTAAAATGTTTATACCTTTCAACCCAACGATTCGTCTGCTAGGATTCTAGATTAATGTGGAGAGAATTAACATCCCAACAATATTGAATCTTCCCATTCATGAATACATCTCCGCATTTACTCGGGTCATGCGTCAGCGCCCAACTCCAATACATTTTCTTCTTCTCAAATCTATCCCTACTTAGAGGCAACATGAGCATTTCTTGCCTATGTTACTGCACTGGCCCCCACAACCAACCACTAAAATTGTCTTCTAAAACATGCAAATCTGACCAGGTAATGCCCCTGCTGAGAACGCCTCACTTGAATCCTCATGTCCATATGATAAAGCCACAGCCCTGACAGGCAAACTTTTACTCTTCCTTCCAGGGTCATCACTTCTACAAATGCCGTCCCGACTCCCCCATCCTAATGACCCAGTCTGCTGTTCTTCTGTAGTACCTCTAACATTTTATTCCACTTGTTTACTCACCTGTCCTCCACTCAACTGCACATACCTGAAGTCAGGGACTGGTTTATGTACCTTCAGGATGTTGGCCAGAGGCCTTGTACACAGAGGGAGCTCCAGTAATATTTGCTGAATGATCTAGTCCTAGCCTTAATTTTATAGATGTGAAAACTGAGTCCCAGAGAAGCCTCATGTAGCAGAGCCAGAAATAGAACCTAATGCTTCTGACTCTTCATCTCAACCTGCAACTTCATTTTGGCAATGCCACTTTACTGCTGCCTATGTAGTTATTTAAAAAAGCACCCCTCACATTCTACAGCTGTTAAAAAATGACCCAAATGTCCATCAACTGGTCAAGGGATAAACAAAATGTGGTATATCCATGCATGGCATATTATCCCACCATAAAAAGGAATCAAATTCTGACACATGCTACAACATGGATGAAGCTCGAAAACACTATGCTAAGTGAAAAGAAGCCAGACACAAAAGACCACAAATTATTCCACTTATATGAACTGTCTTGAAAAGGCAAATCTCTAGAAGCAGAAAACAGATTAGTGGTTGCCTGGGTCTAGGGGTTCGAATGGAGAGTGACTGCATAAGTACATGAGGGATCTTTTTGGGGTGATAGAGATGGTTCTAAAACTGGATTGTGGTGATGGCAGCACAATTCTGTAACTTCACTGAACTATGCACTTAAAATAGGTGAATTTTATGTTAAGTAAATTATACTGCAGTGAATCTGGTTTTTTTTTTAAAGATGGTTATAAATGGTTCATAGTAAGGAAGTAAAAATCATTCTAGACCAGCACTGTCCAATAGGAATATGCCAGCAGCATATGTACTTTTAAATTCTCTAGCAGCCACATTAAAAAAGTAAAAAGAAACAGGTGAAATTAATTCCAATATATTTTATTTAACTTAATATGGCCACAATATTATCATTTCAATGTGTAATTGCTATACAAAAGTATTAGTGAGATGTTTTATATTCCTAGTTTCATACTAAGTCTTGAAATCCAACATATCCAGCACATTTTAGTTGGGACTAGCCACGTTTCAAGTGCTCCATAGCCACATGTGGCTAGTGGCTACCAAACTGGACAGTGTTGTTCTGGATCATTAAACTTACAAAAGAGACTATAAAATCCATATACTGATTATTGCCATGTTAAAATGTACATAGAAAAACAACAGATGGAAACATAACAAAATGTGGAGGAAATACGGATGACCTCTCTATTTCTATTTTTGGAAAGGGGGCATGTTTCTTTTATAATGAAAATAATACACTATATATCTATAAAAAGAAATGGCCTTCTCCCACCAAAGGGGAAGGAGTGGAGTAGGCTAAAGATAGCTCTGGGGGAGCTACAGCTGGCTAACCTGCAGTCTGCCAGCATGAGAATATGAAAATCACAGATGCCTTGGATTGAGAGGATACTGCCAAGTCCAAAAAGCCTGGAGCTGCTGGGAACTACCTATAGGAGGGGCAGGGCAGACAGAGGGCACGGTGGTAAAGCAGCAGCTGGCCAGAGAAGTTGCTAAGCCATAAGTGGGAGAAATGCTGTGGAGGTGGAAGCAAAGAGCACATGTTTAAAAGTCTGTGATAAAAGTTTTTTAAAGAGAGGTAAGGATTGAAGAGCTATACATATGCATCTTAGGTGTCTGAATCCTTAAGGAGAATCCTCTTCTACTCTTAGAATTTTCCTTGACACTGTATTCCAGTCTGATACTGTGTCAGGAAGAAAGGAGTCTGAGGAAAGATCAGACCCAATGTCTACTTGTGAAGAGCAGAAGTGGAAGGGACCTTGATCATCTTGATATCTGGAGTTCAGTAATTCTTAAATGGAGTGAGGTGAAGAGGGAAAAGGATACTGTCCTCTGAGAGAAGGTAGGATGCTTCCTTTAATTCCCTAGATACCTCAATCCTTGGTTAAATATCACTAAAATGTATATTTTAAAATATTATAATAAAAAATATTATCAATATACAGTAGAAAAGCAAAACAAGGTGAAGGCAAGAAGCAATTCGGGTGAGAACCACTGACCTAGTCCACAGCCCAACTGTACAGATATCCAGGGATCTCAAGGAGACATTAATTCAATATGTACTGATTGCCTACCATATCCCATGCATTAGACTAAGTGGAAGGACAGGCAAAGCTGTGGGTGGGATGGGGGGCGTGGAAGGGAGTGGGGAGGAGAAGTAGTACAGAGTAAGACTCACAGCAAAGGTGGAGGATATACTAACTCCTGTTCCTACAGGACTGCTGATCAGGCTATTTTAAGATCCACACTAGAAAACTGGCTGATGCTAATCAATGCTAGAAATTCCCAGGAATATATAATCCCTTACAGGTAAGCCAGGTTGTACACCCAGCAAAACATTTTATAGGGTGGGACAGAAGTCCTCAGAGAAGGAGAATAGGATAAGCCATGACTCTGGGTTCAACTTTAAAAAAAAAAAAATTGAAAGATACTGGCACATTTTTTCAGGTTATTTGCCAGCCCCCCCCGCCAGCTTTATTGAGATATAATAGATATATAACATTATGTAAGTTTAAGTTTAAGGTATATATTGACTTGATACACTTATATACTGCAAAATAATTACCACCATAGAAGTTTTGACCTGTTAAATAAGTAAAAAACCTAAACCCACTGCCCCGAGAAGGGTTATAGTATGGAAAGTATGGCAGAGACTGCTAGTTATCCCCCGATATTCATTCTCACCTTCTTTCATAATAATATGATCTCCAATTTGTAGCTGGTACATGAACATCCAGAATAGGAATCATATTTCTCAGTTTTCCTTGTAGCTAAATGTGGCCATGTGACTAAGCTATGACTAACAGGAGACAAATGGAAATGATGTGTGCCCTTATAAGTAAGGAGACTTGTCTTGCCCTGTTCTTCCCCTATTTCCCTCTTCCACTGGCTGGAATGTAGATGTGATAAGAAGCCATACCTAAGGTGTTGTCCTCAAACACGTAGCCCAGAGGGCTCACCATCACATTGTTTATCTAACCACTATCATTTTGGGTCTCTGTTAGAGGCGTCAAACATATAGCCCAATTAAGATAGAACAGGAATGAGAAAGGGGCATGGGTAGATTCCAGATGATGACGATCACCACCACCACCGACATCACTAAATCATTTCTACCCTTGTCCCTGTTTCCTGGGCACTCACCGGCACGCCATGGGACATGAGGGTGTTGGGATTCATGAGGGTGACAAGTTGGTGCAGGAGGTCAGGCTGGCTATCAAAGAGCTCGGGTGTCAGCTTCTTCATCACCTCCTCCAAATGTTCTGCTGCAAGCGAGGGTACCCCATACCAGGTCTTCGGCTCGCCCCTGTCCAAGTGGAAAGAGGACACACAGAGTGGTCACACCTGTGGTCCTGAGGGAGTCCACCCCTGACTGCCTCCCTGGCTCCCCAGGGCCCCACTCACCAGTGGAGGTAGTTAATGGAGTAACTCCAGTGATCCTCAATATGCCAGCAAAAGGCTGAGAAGACCATGCCCACGTAGAGCCAGGGTACCTTCATGCCGGAGATATCTGCATTGATGTGGCACAGTACGGACTGCTCCAACACCGGCATCACATTCAGGTTCCAACCACTGGTAGCATACTCCTGTCAGGTCAGGTGTTTGTGGAAAGGAGATGAGGGTTATGCTAAAGAGCTGAGATCTTTAGCCCAGGGAACCTTAATTTTGAGCTTAGACCTTTTTGAAACATCTAAGAAACATTATAAAGGTGTTCTACCCCCAGAATGCACACACACAAAATTTCAATTCAATATGAGGGAGGTTTACAGACACACCCACCCACCAAAACACCTGCAAGTTAAAAGCCCCTGCTCTGAACCAAAATGCACCCTTCCCTTAAGGCAGGCCTGGGCTCTCATTTTTCCCTGCATATACAATCCCAGTCCCTCAACAGTTCTTATGAGCCAGGCACCCTGCCAGGTATTTCATACACCTTCTCATTTAACTCTCATAACAAATTTGTAAGGTAGATACTATCCCCAATCTACAGACAAGGAAATAGCCAATCTGACGGCTAGAGATGCCATGCCAGACACGAGGCTGTGTTCTTTACACACGCATTGTCTCATCTGAATCTCACAGCAACCACGTAAGGCAAGCCTAATTATCTCCATCCTACAGAACTACTGAGTCTTTCAGATACTTAATGACTTGCTTAAGCTCACACAGCTGACATATAACCACGAATCATCCACTCACCTCCTCCTCAGGGGTTAGGTGTCGCTTACTGTCGCTGATGGGGAAACCGCTGCCAAATTCTTTGGAATGGATATCAGCGCCATACTCAACAGTCACATCCTCCTCAATGCTATTCACTAGCCGCCAGAACTCCTTCTCCACAAGTTCTGTGGGTACCATCTGGGGAACAGGAATGGCGGATGATTGTGGCCCATCATATCCTGGCCTCACTGACCCAGGAGAGCTAAGACCATCAGGCGCCAACACCTACGACCCTAGCCCTGACACTACCCCAGCCCTCCATCACCTACGTGCACAGGCATGTTGAAGTAATCGGCTTTAAAGGAGTCAGCCATCTCGCCAAAGCTCTGCAGAGTGTATTCCCGGGTAGCCTGCTCAAAGCCAAAGGCTTCAGGGGGGCGCTTACACTCCTGAAACCCAAAGGAGAATATGTCACCAAGGCAGAGGCAAAGAGGTGGAGCATCCTCAGAAGTGGAGCTGGAATATGGGGTAGGAGTAGGGAGAACAGCCCTGAGTCTGCACTCAAGGCCCTGTGTGGCAGGCCTCACTTTACAGCTCTACCTTTTTTTCTCCTGGCACTTCAACTTAATTAGTATTTTCATTCCGCACGTGCACTTCTACCATGCTTTCAGCCTTCTCTTCCTTTACGACTTTACTATCTAAACCATGGGCTCTGACTTAAATATGCTATCCTAAGCTCTTCTGCCACCATTTGTTCTCTCAAGCTAAAGCGTGAGTCTATTCAGGGTACTTAGAGAAGCTTTTTTATGCCCAGATTGGAACTACAGGCCTGGGAAAATGGCACTGAATATTCTAGTAGCTTGGAGGATGGGAAATGAAGGCACCAGCTTCTACAGTGTCAAACCCTACGCTATTCCTTTTCTTTAGACTATCTCAGAAGACAGGACGTGGGTCTACCTCCCTTTGTACCTATATTCATGGTTTTAGATGAGTGCCATATGTACCCCAGAGTCAGACATACACTCTGCTCATGTCTGAAAAATAAATGTCAATCTGGTTCACTGGCCCACAACCACTTTGAGAGCCAAGTAGAGCTGACAGTCTGTTGTTATCCAAACTCCTCCCCAAAGGAACCTCCACCACTACCAAGGCCATAATGTACTGCCCTGGTCTCTTTCCTCACCTGTGTTTGTCTGTGTGTGTGTGCATTGTTCACACCTGGTCTCTAAGACCACAGTTGAGTCCCTAAGATAAGGCAAGAGACTATCAACGTCTGCTCTCCAGAAACCCAGAGAGAAATGTAGCTAAGCACTCAGAATTTGGATGAAGGTAGGAAGCTCATGAAACGGACGTGGCAGACTTCCCAGGCCTCTGAGCCCTCACTGCTGCTTCAGCTGCTATCCTTACTGCCCTTCTTGCACTAGGTACATTCTCCCCATATCCCCTTGCTTCTGCATTCCCTCCACTCCCCAGTCTAGAATGCCTGCCCACCTCTTCTAGTTAAAGTCTGCCTCATTGCAAACCAATCTAATTACCACAACAGAAGGAAAACAACTAAATAAATATTATACCCCTATGATGAACCCCCTACAAGAAAATCATACCTATGAATAATTTAACAATATAGAAAAATGATTATAAAGTAACAAATGAAGACATACAATTGAGATCCCAAACTTTTAAAGTTTTATTTTTATACATATATATGCACATATATACATATGCAATAACAAAAAAATGAGAAGAAAATATACCAGACTATTAACAATGGTTGTCTCTAGGTGTTGAGATGATAGGTAATTTGTCTATTTTCCAAGCTTTCTAAAAAAAACAAAGAATAAAAAACTTGGAAATCAAAAGAACAATTTTTTTTCATATTCCTAGCCTCTAAATCTCATTCCTGACACTTTCCTTGATTACTACCCTTAGTCATTTTCCTCTCCTCCGAACTTCTATACCTCAGAGTTTCTAACACACAATTTAGCATTTGATTATACGTCACCACATACAGTCTGTCTAATCATGACTCTTACCTCCCCTGGTGGTCTGGAAGCTCCCAGAGGATGCAAGCAAAGGCTGAGTCTCCACCTCCTCTTTCTTCCAAAGCTCTGCCCAGCCTAGCCCAACCCCAGAAACCCAAAGCATAAGACTGTGGCTGAGCTAGGAGGCTGCTCTCAATAAAGCTAGATGAAGGAAGGCAAGGATACACTATGAGGCAGACATGGACTGGGGCTGGGAAGGCCTTACCGCCATGACACACTTTGGGCACCGCCAGACACCCTTGGGAATTTCAGGCAGAGGAGGCAGCAGGCAGAAGATGTGGTAGTTGTCATCACAGCCATCACACAGCAGGAGCTTGTCATCCTCATCCCCTCGGGAACACATCCGGCATATATATGACTCGATCTGCCAGGGGAGGGAGGCAATTATCAACCTAAGCCCTGTCCAGCCTTAAAACATCAGATTCCTCCAGACAGCACCCTAGTCCACAGAGCTTTCATTAGAAACCTGCTGTGCTTGCTGGCTGGGTCATTCATGGCCCTCTACAGGCTAGTCATGCTAGGTCTGGAGTTTAACTGCACGCATGTACTACTGCCCCAAATAAACTGATAGAGTTGTGAGAACAGAGTTTATCACTCAATCTTGAATCTCCCATTTTTATTCACTCAATAAACACTTACTGAACACTTGTGTGTTCAACACTATGCTGGACTCTGCAGTATAGTGATGAATAAGACAAGACATACAGTACTCCAGACATGTGTTCATAAAAATTAAAGCACAGTATGGAAACTGCCAAAAGCAGCCCATAAGTGTACTGTGGGAGCCTAGAAAAGGAGCACTCAAATCAACTGGAGAAAAGGAGAGACAGCCTTGAGGAAGGACTTCAGTAAAAAGGTGACACTTGAAACTAACTGAAATCTGAAAGCAAACTGAAGTTCGGCAATGAGGCAGAGCACAGGAAGAAATTCTAACAGGCAGAAGAAATAGCATGTGCAAAGGATGGGGAAAGAAAGAGCATGGCTTGTGTCTCAGGGAAAAAAACCGAACATACCTACAAGTAGTTCAGTGTGGCTATAGCAGAGGAGTAAGGTGGGCAGTGCTGGGGAATGAGGCTAGAGGTCAGCAGGGACTGGATCATGCATTGTAATGAGGAGCTTAGCCTTTATCCTGAAGCAATGGAGAGGAAGTCTCCTTCTCTGCACCATTCCAGCACTTCATGTTGACAGCACTTGATCACCCTTTCTTGTTGTTCTCTGTTCCATGTGAGTTGGCCTGCTTTCCCCAATTAAGTGAGCTACCTGATGGCAGGGCCCACCAGGCCCACTTTTCTGCTTAATGCAACCTGGTCCAGTGCCATGCTGGGGAAATGCTCGTTGAAGGGACGAGAAGCAGAGCATTAGGAAGGCAGGGTTGGGTCCTTACAAACTGGGCATTGCTGTGGTTCCTCCGCAGCCTCATGGTCATCTTGGTACAGGGCTCTGGGCTGTGACTCAGTTCCTCCTTGCTTTCCAGGAAGGTCTTAGGTGAGGTTGACTCCACCTTCACGTCGCTGCCTGACTCCTCCTTTACCACTACGGTGGGGGGACATTCAGGCCCTTCCTTATCTGTGAGAAAGCAGAGCGGCTCTAAAGTACAGGTCTGGAATTGCCAGGGTCCTGCCTCCTCTCCCCCAGTGAAGCTATCCTTCACATTGCCCCAGTCTGTCAGGCCTCACCTTTCTTCCGCAGAGTCTTATCCTTGGCCATGAGGCCTAGGCCCATCATCTTGGGGCCTGCCCCATAGATCTGTAGCTTCTTCAGCTCTGGATTCTTTTCAATGTCTTCCTCTGTGGGTTCCGGCTGGGAAGAAAGAAGGAAATGAATGAAGACTGCTACCTGGGGCAGAGTGCTCCATCCTAAAAGAACACATAGCTTGGACTATATATCACTTGAGCTCATGCCAAGGGCTGAGGCATAGGCAGGCCAAGGCATGAATTCAGAGCTGCTTTTTGCAGACTGGGGGTGAGTGAGCCACTTCCTCATCCCTCTCTTGGAAAGGAATTAAAACGGCATCTCAGTTTTCCCAGCTATAAAATGAGAATATTAATTCCTATCTTATAGCTACAAGGGGGTTTGGGGATAACATACATAAAAAGAAAAATGTTTGGCACTACCAATAAATGGCAGTGACTAATGTGATCTGCTAAATCACATGCTTCAGTGAGCCCAGGGACAGTGTCTACCTTGTTCTCTGTTGTATCCCCAGTACCTAGAAGAATGCCTGGCACGTAAGCTTCTGCCTGAAGCTAGGATACAGGTATAAGGAGAAAGAAGAGTTCTATCCCTATGAGCAGAGTGAATCAGGAAAGGAACAAGGCACGTAAGAAGGGCAGACGTAGAAAAGATATGTATGAATAGATCAAGACCCAGCTCAGAAGCTCAGCTGAGTGGAAGAAATATCAAGAGCGAAGCCAGAGAGAGGTGCACCACTGTTCAGAACTAGAGAACTAAGAGAAGAAAGAGTGGAACAGAGAACAGAGCCTTGGCCAAAGGGAGGGAGAGGACTCTCTCCACCCCTAAAGCTCTAAGTTAGAAAAAAGGAAGTACTCACATCAGGCTGC
The DNA here is from genome assembly GCF_021613505.1 of Equus quagga. Lineage (NCBI taxonomy): Eukaryota > Metazoa > Chordata > Mammalia > Perissodactyla > Equidae > Equus > Equus quagga. The sequence goes on from NC_060276.1 coordinate 79,148,997, forward strand.
AGTCTCTTGGCCCGCCGGCCATAGCTGTTGAACTTAGAAGGCTGCACAGACTGTCGAAGGGGGATGCTGTGGGGTTTATATTCCTTGTCCTTCTCCTCATTATCAAATGGACGTGTGTTGCACTGCTGGGGACAGGTGAGGGGTAAGGGTCAGCGCATGGGGCCCTAGCCGGTAACAGCAACAACTTCCTTCTACCCTCACTTGGTGCCAACCAAAGCTGTGCTTGCACCCCCCTGACCCACACCAATAGGCCCTGCTCGATTGATCTTTACCACTGACACCAGCACATTTTGGGAATTCTTTTCATGCCTTTGCTTATGCCATTCCTCCTTCCAACCACCTCCCCTCAACTAAATCAGACTCCATCTCTTCCCAGACCTCTCTGGCCCAAAAGATCTCTCCCTCCTTTGAATTCCTCTATTGGTTAAAACCTTGTCACATAATGGACAGTAGACTGGCCCTGCAGCTAACACCAGGACCTCTGACTCTGGGCAGTGTGGGAAGAGAATAAGCACCACTAAAAAAGGGTAGAGTCTGGCTCCCAGGTCTCCAGTTCACTGAATCAGTTCCATTAAGAGGAAGTGTGGAAATCTGCATCTGGGAGGGAAAGCCTCCTTCCACCCTGGCCTGGCATCCTTACCACCAGGTTGGCTCCAGACTGGTACATCTCATAGGGGTAAACGATGCGTTCATAGTGGGAGCGTAGCAGGGAGCCAATGTTTTTGCCTGGTGGGTAGTTGAGGCGCTGGGCCACCCGGGCCCACCGACGGTCCTTGCAGATGGCTTCATAGCCACCTTCCTCCACCACGATCTGCAAGGACAAGCAGGAAGGGATGTGGATGTGCTGTGTGTATGCATATGAGGGAATAGGCCTACAGGAAAGGCAATGAGGACAACTCCAGCCCCTCACTTCCCTGGGGGCTACCCACGACTCCTACCACCACCACTCAGACTCAAATCGCAACAAGAGATGCCAAGAAGTTCTGATGACAGCTTGTGTGCCACCAGGCTGTGCCCCTTCCATTACAGCCTAGAGATCCAATATCCAAACCAAGGGAATCCCCAGAGTACCAAGGATATTAAGGTGTGGGGTGGGAAGAGGTTTGAGAAAAACCTGTTCTTACTTTGCTGAGGCTGTAGAGGTCCAAGATCCGCCGTTCTACATTAGGAATCTTTAAAGAGGAGCCCTGGATTTCCCAGAATTTGGCAATCTGGTCCAAGTAGTTCAGTTTCACTCTTGTCTGGGCCTGGAGAAGAAATGGCTCAAAGAGGCTGGCCTCCCCTTCCACCTGACCTCTGTCTTCTGGCCTAATCTTAGGGAAGCAGAAAGGTACAGAGCAACCCACTACCCAGGGCCTCTCCCAGTGAACTGGATCCCAAACTCTAGACAGTGCTTAGCCCACCTCTCTCTCATCTCTGCCACCTTCTAGTCAATAGGATAAGTCCAAGGTCCCAAAATGGAGAGGGTTGGGTCACAACAGCCAAAGTTTTACATCCAATCTCCTTGAAAGGGCTGTGTATCATCATCTCTTTTAGAGAAATCCTGTTTCCTCAAGTCACACAGCAAGTACCAAGAAATCTGAATGTCAGTATAATAAATATAGACAATAATATTGTAATTATGTAATATGATAAATATTGCTACATTGGCAATCATATTACAATATACAAACATACCAAAGTAACACGCCGTACACCTTAAACTTACACAACGTTACATTCTAATTTATTTTTTTTAAAAAAAGAGATCTGAATGACAAATAACTTAAGTTTTAGCTTTTCCTCTGCTACTGATTTGCCGTATAGCCTTGAGGAAATCAATTCTACTCTCTGGATCCCAGTTTTCTGATTCTAAAAGAAATAAAATAACTGCCCAGTCCACTTACCCCAGAAAGGTGGACTTATGAGAGGAACAATGAAGGTTCTCTGGACGCTCCAGAATTGTATCTAAGCTCTAGGCATGTTTCAGAGAATAAAGGCTCCAAAAGAGCACATTCACCTCTTCTTACACACCATGAAACTTCTTCCACGGTGGCTGAAGGGTGAGAATGCATGCTAGATACAGAACGGCCTAAAGAACTTAGAGATGGTGTACCAAAGCAGCACTGGCACCTGGCCAACCCAGGACCCGATGCAGGCCAAAGATTCTAGAAACAAGGCATGTATCGTGCTTCCCTGAAATCTCAGTGACCCAAGAAGGGGTTTGCAAGGCCCCAAGTCTATAAGCACCCCACCCTGGTCAGAAGGTCTGGTTCAAGGGAGAACTAGACAAGTCATTGCCATTCACTATCTTGCTCTAATTGTATTATGGGGAACAGGTACTATTCTTTCTATTTCACAGATGAGGAAAACTAAAGTCTATTTGTAGAAAGACACAACCTATGGCTCCTTAACTGTGAGAACCTCTAACAGGCCAGGAATTCGACTCCCTCCATCTCAGTCCCTTACCTTTCCAACCTTGGCTTCATCCCTACTCCTGTCTCTCATCAGCCAGCATGATCTCTCTAGAAAACCTGCCCCTGTCTCATGCTAGGTGTCATCTTTCCCTAGCTGTACCCCTACAGACCTAGTCAGATCCATTTCCCTAAGGAATTTGTACCCCTACAAGAGATGATTTTTGCCCTGATCAGAACAGCACCTAGACAGACCCTAGAATACTGGTTCTCAATGAGGGGCAATTTTACCCTCCAGCAGACATTTAGGAATGCCTGGAGACATTTCTGGTTGCCATAAGTGGGAAAGGGTACCAGTGGCACCAAATGGGTAGAAGCTAGGGATGCTGATAAACATCCTACAATGCAGAAGAGGACAGCCCTCCATACCAAAAAATTATCTGGGCCAAAATGTCAATAGTGCCAAGGTTGAGGAACTGTGGTCTAGAAGAAAAGTATGCTTTCAGGTCATGGGTATTAAGTTGGGCCTAAGATCGCCCCCAGGACATCTAGTAAGGCTCGTGGATACATAATAATGACGGAGAGGGGTGGCAGCATACTTCCGACCTACATCCTGCATGGGAAACTCCAGGATCTTACCTGGAACTGCCTTCAGGGCATCCACTTTCATTACCCCAGGGCATTCTCAAGCCCTTAGTGGAAAACCTCACCTACCCATGCAAAGGGCCTGGACTTCCTGTACAGAACAAAAAGGAGAGGGAAAAGCCTGCCCGCCTGACCCCCTGCCCAAGTTTATAACCATTCCAGTCTCCAAAAAGACCAAATCTGTTTTGTTCCCACCCATCCACCTCACCTCCCAGCTTACCAAGCACCACGGAAGGAAGGTAGGAAGTACAGGGCTGTGGATGAATTGGATAATGAGGCCACATTCAGCTAGCCAAGCAAGAAAGTTCTCAGCCAGCCCATATTTCCCTTTTGTTGACCCAGGTAGAGGAGGTGAGCTGACAGGAGAGCTTCAGAAGAAGCAAACCTTTGTAGGAAAGGGAAATCCCAAGCCTTTAGACGATCAGATCAAATATGCTAAATGCCCCTGCTATTGGTTAAATTCAGAGCTCTAAAGCTTCCTCTATGCCCTCCATGCAACTTCACAGAAGAAAGAATAAAGGCCTAACTAGTAAAGTACCTTAGCCAGAGAAGGTATGAGGGAAGCGGGATCAGAGCTCAGGTATCCAATCTCCCAACCCCGCCACCAGCTGCTAGTCTTCTCACCTCTAGTTCATTCAGCCTCTGGATTCGGGGAGTAAACCTGAAGTTGTCCACTTCTACAGCAAAGGGTGGCTGCCAGTCCTGAGGGGGTGCAGAGGGGAAAGGGAGTTGGGTTATTCTAACATAGTGCAAGACCAGAGGGCACCGAAAGCAACTCAGCACCCCATTCATGCCTTCCTAGACCTCTAGCCACCCTAGACCTTTTAACCTTGCAAACACCCAAATCACTACCACCCCCCCACCCCCCAACAGAACTCACAACAGGGCCTGAGTAGCCCCTCAAGTCCAGACCAAACGTCCCATGCACATGCTCTGGTAAACTTCTCCCAAGTCCCTTCCAAAAGTACAGTGCTAGGATTTCCAGAAATAGAGAGATGCGGCCCAAAACAATTGACCTCAAACTCTCCCTACACCCACATTTACCATTCATCTCCTAGGCATGTGCTGTAGGACACAGACTCTGGAAGTACTGGAAAGCACACAGGACCTGGAGTCAGAAGACCTAGGTTCATGTTCTAGCTCCACTACTTACTAGCTATGGGATTTTACGTTTCTGAACCTGTTTTCTTATCTGTAAGGTGAGAATATGAACACTTGCCTTGGCTTCCTCACAAGCCTGATATGGAAAATTAAACTGATTTCCAAATGAAAACGTTATTCAAAGGAGTCGTCATTAAGACTTCACATCTAAGACTGACCCCACCACCCAACACACATGCAGGGGAGCTCAGCTCTGGCAGGATTTAAAGGTTTGGGCCTTTAATGTTCTCTCAGTTTAAAGGGCCTGAGCTAGACACTGCAGGGAAGAACAAGAAACAGGAAGCAAGAATCTGCATCACTCACCCAATCTGGAAGGCTTCCTGTGGGTCCTCTCTCAAACACTTGCCCAGTATAGGAAGAGGCAGGGGAGGAATCGGGGTGGGGTGGGGTGTAAGTGCTGGAAGCCTGACTGTGGTGGCAAAGAATGGGAGGATCTGGGGAACAGGGAAGTCAGGAAAAGATAATGAAAGTGGGGGAGGCTCTGCCCTGCCCAGCTGGAGCTTGTTGTGTCCTACCCAAAGGAAGGCTGTGGAGAGCCCCCTCCCCAATGACCTCCCTCCGAAAAACTCCCATGCAGTCCTCTCCTCCCCAAAGCTCTGGCTCCTGCTGGGGGGCGGTGAAAAGAACCTAGAGTAACCTAGACCAATGCTTTCATTTTATTAATGGAGAAAGTGAGGCCCCTGAGAAGAAATATGATCTCTCCCAAATCACATGCTGAGTTAGTGGTAGAGCCAAGACTAGAACCCATGTCTTCTGACCTCCATCTGGTCCAAAGCTCTTTGCACTACATCAAGCTACCAGCATTCATACCCACATACACACAAATGGAAGGAGGCGGTGGGGGGGTGGTAAAGAAGAAAAAGCTGTTGGCCTCTTCTGCATGCACACTTTTAGAAAAGGGGCTAGAGGACTCATACCTGAATGCGCACATACCACTCCCCCCAACACACACACACACACACAAGCAGGCAGCAAACACCTGGGGCTCAGTGAAGCAGGGGCAAAAAAAAAAAAAGTAGACTAAAATGGCATGGCTCAAGCCCAGACAAGCTCCCCATGCCCTCTTGCCTCCCATCAGTAGGGCACTCCCCTCAGTTTCCTAGGTAACCCAGGTAGAAAGGAGCTCAAACCCAAAATTCCAGGCACCCTTCTTTCCTGCTGAATCAAGTTCTAGATAAAAACAAGTGCATCACCAAGCAACCTGACAGGAAATGGCAGAACCGGAATCCTAGAGGAGAAGCTGTGGGTGCAAGTCCAGCAAACCACCCTGCCCAGCTCTCCCTCGGACCTATGAGCTCCCTCATCCTGCCTTTAGTCCCATACTCCTATGTGCCAAATACTTGCTATGTCAGTATTATCAGGATGATGATAAAAACACTGGCTACCTGAGGCAAGAAGCAGGGCCCTTCCAAGCCCCCTTAGGTCTACTCCAGGATACCAACGCTCTCCTCCCACTCATCTTCCCCAAGAGTAGCGGTCACCTGTCTAGCAACTCAGACCCAAATCGCCTTCCTCAGGCAAACCTCCAATTTCCAAGCACCTATCCATACAGACTTCCACCCTAGGCCCAAACACCACTTGAGTGAGTGCTTCAAATTCCAGCCAGAAGGCCCCCCCGCCTAAATTTAGGTAGCCTAGGAGCAATCCTACAGGAGAAAAAAACCAGAACAAAACCAGAGAGAGGCAGGTCTCTTGGACTGGAGGGAAGCACACTGTTGGGGTAGAGAAGCAAAGCACAACAAATCATGGCCCCCTGCAGGTCACACACACTCCAGGGACACATCACTTTTCCCCTTTCTAGTCCCCCAAGGAAGGGTAAAAACACCTGCACAAGGCCAGCCTGCTCAGATAACTCTAAGGTAGGAAAATGGAAAGTGAGGCTTCAATTACCCACTATGTCAGATAGGCCGCCTTCCCACAGGCCTGCCGGACCACTTAAGGGAGCGCCTCCTTGAAGCTGCCCAGGACTCCAGTGTCTCCTTTCTGCTAGCCTTCTTGACCTCTCACTACCCACTGCCACTCCCTCATCATGGACAGGGATACCTCAGAGATCTGTGGCCAGGCTCCAACAAGGAAGAGATTAGCTTACCCAACACCTCCCAGAGGATCCATTTGAAACCAGCCTAGATCTGTGGCTGGACACCAGAAAGCACCAAGTTGAATAAGGAGGCCTGTGGTGCCCTCCTCAGGTGGCAGTAAGGCTTCCCATCTCGGTTCATCCAGGAGACACCCACTCAAAAACACCCTGGTCCAAACAAACTCAATTCCTGCCCTTGGAATCCCACATGGTGATTAAACAACATCTATCATCATTTATCCTCCATGAGAGCAAGGCGGCAACCTATTCTAGCCCTGGGGGTCTTCTGGCCTGAAGCCAGGCCCAGGAGCAAAGATAGGCCCTTGTCACCGACCTCTGGAAATCAAGTGTTCCAAAGGAGGCAGACTTCCTAACCTCCACTCTGTTTCTGGGAGTCCAAGAATACCCTATCCTCTGGAACCTCCTACATCCTTGGATAGAGCAGAGTAGAAGTCTTCTGAGAAGGACTCATAACCCACCCCCAAGCTGACTGGTTCAAGCCTCTCCATAGAAGTCTGGAGACTGATGTGCAGGAAAGGCCCTGACATTGCCTTCAACTAGGAAAAGAATGGGACAACTCCCTGAATCCACCTCAGGTGAGGCAGGTAGAGCATTCCCCGTGAGACTGATCTATCAAGCCAGGATATTATCATAAATGGATTGGTCTGGCAGGGTGTGAGTAAATATGAGTCAATCCACATAGGAGCAAACCAATGACCACATCAAACACCTTCGCAGTCACAATAATTACCACTTACCTAGTGCCTACTACACACAGACGCTATCTAGTTCAATCAGTTCTCGAAATAACCATTCATGGGATTCATTTCACAGGCTCAGAGAAATTACTACTTGTCCAAGGTCACAAAGCTGGTAAGCTGCAGAGTACAGTTTTGAACCCAGGTCTGCCTCCCTTCAGAGCTGTGATCTTCCCACTACATCACACTGTCTGCATTAAGGGAAGTGATGACAGTAGATGGGAGAAAGTCCTTATTTAGCGTAGTCTTGACCTAAGTGGTCCTGTCTAACTAAGAGATGTGTGGGTGCCTCTCTGTGAACTCTCCCCGGCCCACTAGGCATTCCTGTCTTCGACCCTTACCAAGACTGATTCTGAAAGGCAGGGCAGGAGTAGGGGTGGGTCTCTGGCCCCAGGTCACTTGGGAGCCTCACACCACGAGAGGACCCCTGGCCCCAGTAGACTTTCTCCAACCCGCGCCGCATCTACAATGGTCCCAGCCATCCCGTTCCCCCACATCTCGAGCTGCCCTCCGCCCCAGACTTCTCCGCCGGCTACCCTAGTTCTTCATCGCCGGCCTCACTGCAAGCGACCACCGGTCCCGGGCCTTACCGCGGGTGGGCGGATCTTGCAAATGCCCGACTTCTCAGCGATGGGTCTGATTTTTGCGATGTAGCCAAGAGGGTCTCGGAACTCGGCCCAGCTAGGCTCGAACACCGGGCACTCCGGCGGCGGTAGGAAGTCGTCGGACCCCGGCTCCATGGTGGGCCCTAGGACTAGAGGGCTCGAACCTCCCTTAAGGACTCATGGCGGACGCCACTGGATGAAGCCGAGGCACTGCTCGGAGACTAGGCCCTAAGCGGGGCGGCCGCCGCCCGCCGGGGGCCTAGGGGGCGTGTGGCTGCCGCGCTCTGAGAGGCTCAGGCTGACGCTACTGTTACCGCCTCTTCTTTCTGCTCCGTTCCTTGCAAACCCTGCCGCTGCCTCCCGACTACCGGAGCCTTCACCACCACAGTTACCTCCCCACCGCCGCGGCCTCCATCGCCGCCGCCGCCATCTTGGTTTGTCAGCGTCTCCCCCGCCCCTCACCACAACAAACCGGATCCCTCCGCGGGGGTGTCCCTCCGAGCCTCGTATACTTTGCGTGAGGCCAAGCCGTAGGAAGCCTTCATCCCGTGGGGATCTAGCTGAATCGGCAGGCATGGATTTCCTATTTGGAAGCGGGAACTCAAAAGCACCTCCCAGACTGAGAGTAAATAGTCCACCTCAGCGGCGGAGGAACAAAATTGTAATTAAACTGCCGGATCCTTTTTCCGGATGCACCGGCGGTGCACGTTTAAAGGCCAATGGTGCGCATGCGCGTTATGGAGACAGGCCGGAAGAGGAGCTGGCGTTGGTGGGTGGTGAGCCCCAACTGGCACCCCCTCGATGACCTCAGCCCTAGCGCAAGCTCCGCCCCAACATTCTCTCCGTCTCCGGAGTCTTTCCGGTGCTGGCCCAGGAGGGTGGCTTCGGGTGCCTGATTGCGAGGGACCCCTTCTGCTGGCCCGCAGACGTACTGAGCTCCCAGCTCTAGGCGCTTACACCTCTGGGGCTTTGGAAGAAGCCAGGCAGGAGGCTGCTCACACCACGGGGATTATGGATTTTTAGAATCCTGGGTCCCAAGGAGAGGAAGGAAATATTTATTTCGTCCAAGGTTATGCGTAGAGGCTTCTCAGAGATGGTGCTTACATTCTTACCCCCAGTCATTGTCAGTCATCCTTTTAATGAACGTTTTCAGCTGTTCTGTATGCACTTTTATTGTGTGCATATTTGTAGCGTGTACTCCCACAAAACAAGCCTGAGTGTATATATATATTAACTATCAGATGTTTAGCAACAGTGTATTTATTGCCTACCAGTGCCTACCGTATGAAACACCTACTGTTTGCCCATTTGTGAGCCTACAGTGTACTTATCAAACATCCGCGTACATGGATTGTATTTGTTGTATAAAGCCCCTGTCATATGCATTTGGGTACCTACTATGTGTACCTCTACTCCTATTGTGTGTATGTTCATTGAGCAGTTTCTGAATAGGTTTATTGCAACTATTTTGAATGAGTATCAAACCAGTACTTTGCCCATACATCAGGCATCTATTCTATTTGAGGATCATCTATTTATCAGTTGTGGGCCTACTGCATACAGTTTGAACAACTACTCTGCACATATTAGAGTACTTGTGTACATGCTGATTTAGTGCTTATTTTGTTTTCCCCCATCAGACTGTATGAATTCCTTAAGGGCAGGGGTCATGTGGCCTTATACATCCTTAGCACTTGGCATGGTAAGCAGTAAATTAATGTTGAGTAAACAAAAGAAAAATGAATGTATATTTTTGAGCAGCCTTAGTATATATTGACTGAAAATAATATATACTCTTTGAAAACATTTCCTGTGTATATTATCCATCTACTATAAGCTTGAATACTTTGACGGGGGTGGGGAGTGTCATTCCTTCATTTAGTTAATTGTTCCTAATCATATACTGTGTCCCAGTTAGGTACATCATTCTGTATTCTTCAGGACTGCATTAAGGACATCCTATCTGAGGAAGCAGGGCACACCGGTAGGAGCTCACACCCTGGGGTCAGACAAGCCTGATTTCTAGTCCCACCAGCTCTGCCATTTTCTAGTTATGTGACCTCGGGCAAGTCCCAACTTCTGAAACTGAAGTGGGGATGATAATAGCTACCTTGCAGGATTGTTGTATAGTACCTGGCAGATAGAAGACCCTCAGTATCTGTTAACCATTATTTTTATTTCTGAGAGTCAACAACATGTCAAAACTCATTAAGAATCTCCTTTGTGCCAGGCATTGTGCGTAGTGATTTCATATTTTTTTTTTTTTTGAGGAAGATTAGCTCTGAGCTAACTGCTGCCAATCCTCCTCTTTTTGCTGAGGAAGACTGGCCCTGAGCTAACATCCATGCCCATCTTCCTCTACTTTATATGTGGGACACCTACCACAGCATGGCGGTGCCATGTCCGCACCCGGGATCCGAACCAGTGAACCCTGGGCTGCCGAAGCCGAACATGCGCATTTAACCGCTGCGCCACCGGGCTGGCCCCTGATTTCATATTTTTTTAATCACCTGAATTTTTATATTACCTTGAATGTTTGGAATCTTTATCCCCATTTGGCTTGTTAGGAAATTTGTCTCAAGTAATACAAATAGTGACATCTCTTTTCTAGTTTTCTAGGTGTCAGAGGAAACCTCAGCCTCTCTCCACCAGAAGCACAGATGAATGACCCAACTGAATAACTATCTGGACAGGAAACAGAAAGCTAGGCGAGGTGGTGCTAATAACAATAAAATCACTAGCCTCTCATATGTGTAAGCATCCTACAGCCCACATAGCTCTTTCATACCAATTATTTCCCTTAATCTTTGCAACAGTTTTGGGAAATATGTAGGTCAATTCACCCATTCTGTAGATGAGGAAACAAGTTCCAGAAAGATTAAACAACTTGCCCACTGTTACACAGGAAGTTGCTGACTCCTGGTCAAATGTTCTTCCTGTCATTTGCTCTCACCAGGAATAGAACTGGGCAGGAGAGGAATGAAGAAGGTGGGAGAATATGCCAAATCCTGGGCTGAAGGAAGTTCAGCCTTTCCATCTGGAGGCAGCTCAGTGAAGGGCAAAGAGCAGGAGTCAGGACTCAGGAGACCAGGTTTGGGGTCTCAGCTTAGCCCAGGTTTCCCACAGCCTTCTCTGAGGTCATTAGCCCAGACATCCCCCCACCATCCTAGAAGGGCAAATGGAAATCGCGTAGTCTTTGAAGCCATTCAGATCCAATTCATTCATTCATAAATATTTCTTAAATTCCTGCTATGCACCAGGCACTTTTCTGGGCCCTGGGAATATAATAGTCCCTACATGGACAGACATGGTCCCTACTTTCCTGAATCTGACATTTACCCACTGATATCTGCCAAGTACCTCACCTCCCTGAACCTTGATTTTCTCTTTTATCCAGTGAGGCTATATAATCCCTTCCTTACAGGGTAGTTATGAAGATTAGAGATAATATGGCTGCCATTCATCACGGGCCAGGTGCTATGAAATAGGTATTGTTATCCCTGTTTTACAGATGAGGCGACTGAAGCTCAGAAAAGTATAAGCTTACCCAAGTCACATGACTAATAAGTGGCAGAACCAGAATTGAAACCCAAGTCTGTCTGACTGCCATACAATTCTGCCTGTAAAAGTGTCAGATGGTGTTCCCCCCCACACACACATACACGCTAAGGTGCTCAGGAAACGGGTTCCTGTCTCAAGCCTTGGGTCTTGCTGGGGATCAACCTGAGTCTGGGCACTGCAGGGTTAAGAATTGGGAAGCATTAGGGAGCTCACCCTGGACTGGGGGCTAGGTTGGCTTCACCCATCCACCTGGGAGAGAGGCTCTGGCATGGACCTGGGGCAGAGCAGTGATTGGAAAGCTCAGCCAGGCTCAGGACCACACTCACCCCATCCATGTTTTCTGGATGAACTGGATAAGAGTGACTTTGTGCCTCACTTTTTTGATTTGTAAAATAGGTTTTTTAGTTTTTAGTTCTGAAGTAGGTATGAGATGTGAGTTCTAACTCCTAAATAGCTCTGGAATCCATCCCCTCCCCCCATGCCATTTTCTAATCTTCTACTCCCTGTGAAAGTCATTTAGTATCTCTAGCCTGGATTATGAAAAGAGACTCCTCAAGGTATCAAGGTATCTGTGTGAACTCACCTGTGTGAACATATACACACACACATACACATATATGTATATAGAGAGAGAGATTATGTGCTTCATACATATAAATAATATATTCAAAACAATAATTCCAAGTGAATTATGATAGTAATAGATTATAACTCATTGAGTAAAATAAAAATCCCTAACTCCACACTGGTATAAATAAGTAAAATGAAGGAAAAGGGTAAGTTCTTCTCTAAAGGATAGAGTTAGAAAATCATCAATAGATACTCAAGCTTTTTCCAAATAAAAAAGCAAACTCTTAAAACATAGCTATAACACTTAGTGCCCAAATCTTGGTTCCTAAATGCCATTCTCAACTAAAAAGAACCAGGACTCCTTGGGGAAAGAATCACTGATTCCAGAGCTGGGGCAGGGAAAGTACAAGATGGGCCTGGAGCATCTTGTGGTGCCAGAAAACAAGCAAGTTCTCAACGAAAGATGGAGACCTGCCAAAAGGACACAGGAGCCAGCTTGGAGGGACTCTTGCTTGCCAAATCTGGGACATTTTTAATATCAAAATAAAGAATTATATTAATAGGTTATATATAACTCATTGAATAAAACAGACAACCATGAGTCCATGAGGATATAAATAAATAAATGTAGAAGGGAAAGCTCTCCCCGATAGTGGAAAGCCAATTAATCCATGTCAAAAGAATGATGGCGTTTGAAAATCACCATTTGGCAACCTGGAGAGTCATCAGTGAATGCTAATACTGGTGTGTGAAAGTTTGAGGAGTAACAGGATATTTACATAATTTCAATGCATCTCTCCACAAGATACTCATTAATCACAAAGGGAAAAATAGCAACTTTACAGTGGAGACACTATGTAGCCCAATGTGTCACCTGGTCTTACTTTAGCTCCTATTGAGGCTTGGGTGAGAAAACCTGTTAGCAACAGAGGAATAAGGAGACAGGGACTGCCCACCTCTGTGCTTTGGGATATGCTGTGCCCACCACCTGGGCTACCCTCTCCCATTCCTTTCTCACTATTCCACTAAAACATCACACAGCTGTGCACCTCCAGGCCTTTGCATATGCTACTCTCGCTGACAAATGCCCTTCTTTACTGGGCTAATTCCTACTTACCCTTCAAGATTTAGCTAAAGAGGCAGTTCCAGAAACCCTTCCCTGATCCCCCTATCCCAAGCTGGGTTTTCCCTTCTTTGTGCCTCCTTCCTGGGCCTGTGCTTCTTTCTGGGCCTGTACTTATTATTATATTATATTGACATTATCTCCACCAGCCTGGTCACTCCTGAAGTTCTTGTCTTGCACTGTCCAATATGGTAGCCACTACCCACATGTGGCTATTTAAATTTAAATTTAAAAATTAGGTTCCTCAGTCTCACTAGCCACATTTTAAGTGCTCCATAGCCACATGTGGCTAGGGGTTACTGTATTGAACAGCGCAGGTATAGGACATTCGCATTATTACAGAAAGATCTATTGGACAGCATTGGTCTAAGACAAAGATAAGAACTCTATGAGATTCTAGGACTTTTGTCTTTTGTTATGTGTTGTCTCTCCCCATCCATATCCCCAAAGAGATTGGCAATAGAACCTTTGATATGAGGAAAGCCAATGGGCCTGCTGTCTTCAGGTCCTTGAAGAAATGGGGAGGTGAGGAGCTGAACTACCCCCCCACCCACCCCAATCTGGACAGTGAGCCTCTGAGGAGAGGGGAAGGGTGGGGCAGGGACAGCCCAGTGCTGGGACTGCAATGAAGAGGGGAGGAGGAGAACATAGGAAAGAGCTGATGGAAGCATGTGGAGATCCCAGAGGGGCCCAAAAGCTGGGTACACAGGTTGCATCTATCAACAAATCAACCAATGCAAAGATACCTTACTCTAAGATTTAGCTTAGAAAGAACTATTCATTCATTCATTCAAATCAACAAAATTTTAGTGTCATCTGTGCTGTGCCAAGCACTATGCTCAGCAGTGCTCTAAACAGAGATGATTCAGACCAGTGTCACTCTTGAGCCACTTATGGACTGGTGGAGAAGATAGATACTGACATGAGGGATCTTAGAAAATGTGATCAAGGGCACATTTTGAGAGGGATGGGTCCTTTAAGCCCATCTCACAAGAGTGAGAAAACCTTCATCAGAGATGTTGGGGGAGCACGTCTGGCAGTGGGGAGGGAACAGGTGAAATACTGAGTTTGGAACTTACACACACAGGCCTTTTCAGGGAACAGTGAGTGGATGGCCAAAGTGTGGGCAAGGCATGAGAGTTAAGACTACAGAGATCGGGCCACACGGTGGAGGACCTCCAACATCAAGACAAGGAGTTTGTACTTGTTTCTGTAGGGGCCCAAAAATAGCTGACTGTGTGTCTGGCAGGAGGTAGGCATTTCACATGCATCTATTAACAACTGCCCTGTAAAATTATCATCCCTATTTTACAGGTAAAAGACCAGGCTCCTAGGGGCTAGTTGACTTGCCAAACACAACAGTCAAGTCTATGACTGAGCCATGATTTGAGTGCTAAAAGCTGAGCTTTGGGAAGACGAAACCAGCATCAAGCTGAAGGTGGGAGAAGGAGGAGCGACCAAAGGCAGTCTAGCTTGGTCCACCAGGAAAGAAACAAAAAAATGCTGATTCGACTTGATTCTGGACGCCCTGGGTCTAAGCTCTTCAAATGCTGGTCTTCCAGGAGACATCAAATGCTTAGATGGCCCCAGCTGCTGCTTTTGCTTAAATGTGCATACGAGGAAGAAAACAAAGACACTGGTTCAAACTGTTCCCTCTTAGAGGCCATTCCACACTCTAAGAAGGCACCAAAATTATTTACTGACTGATGCTTCTTGGGACCTTGCTGATCCTAACCAAGAGCCATTGCTCTCCCCATTCCTCCTGGGCTCTGCTGAGACTCAGGACATGATCAGTGGTGCTGGAAACATGTCAATTTAATAGGGAGGCAGTTTGGGGGACTGGACAGGGGCCTGGCCTAGAAGTAAGGAATCCCCATCCTGACTTGCTATGTGGCCTTGGGAAAGACCCTTCCCTTCTCTGGGCCTGTCTCCTCCTCTGCAAACTAAAGGGAGTCCAGCAATTTGTTATTTAACATCTAAGTATATACACAGAGCTCTGATAAAGTATCTAGCCCCTTGCTCCCTGGCTCAGGTCACCCACCCCGCTACCCTCAAGAACAAAAGAGTGGCCAGCCATGGGGAGGGGGGCAGGGCTCCAGGGCAAAGCCAGGCCAGCCACAGGAAGGGTGAGAATAGATGCTACAAGAGTAGACGGAAGTATCTAACCTGTACATATCCAACCTATGAAAGAAGAAAAGGGAACTTGCTGAGCGCCTACTACATGCTGGCTGCTTGACGTTTGTTACCTCATGTCATCATCACAACTCCATGTGGCAATGACTTATCACCCCAAGTTTTAAATTAAGGAAACTGCAACTCAGAGAGGGTGCCTTTCCCCAAGTGCGCGTGCCTAGGAAGGGAAAATACCAGGATTTGAACTGGATAGACTCTAAAGCCCAGACCCTGGCCACTCTGTTACACAGATGGTTAATGAGATGAGATAGGAAAACCTCCCTCATGTCCACCTCCCACTCAACCAAAGCATCTTACCCATCCAGTTGCCTGAGCTTCTACCATTAGCGCCTCACCTCCCAGGGCTAAGGCCTCTCTCTCCATGGGCTCCACCGTGGAGGAGGGGGCATAAGTAGGAGGCAGAGGCGGGAGATGAGCACAAGGTCTTTTATGAGGCATCAAATATACATTCTTATATACAAGGAGGAAAAAAGACAATGCCTGAACCCCAGCCCCTCTCCATACAGCCCCTCCCGCTGCCACCCTCCCCCACCCCAAGCCTCAGGGTCCCTGGCCCTTCATACAGCCAGGGTCTGTCTGTCTGTACTTCAGCCCATGGTGGAGAGGGGAGAGGGAGGCAGGAGCTGAGAAAGGAGCTGGGTATGCAGGGCAAGAAGAGGAGCTGGAGCTTGTAAAAAATATATTTATAATAAATAAACAGGGTTGTAAAGGGGTTGGAGAGGCAGCGGAGATTTTGACAGACAGAAGGACTCAGGCATCCTGGTTCCCAGTCCCCGCTCTGAGGCTTCAATCTGTGCCTCAGGAAGGAAATCTTGGGCTCATGGTGGCCCTCTGGGAGCCTCTCTTGCCAGGGCTGATGCTGGGTGCCCTGCCCCGGCGAGGTGTGTGTGGGCGATATCTGTAAAGTGCATTGTCTTCAGTTGTAGGTGGGGTAGGTGTTAGGGAATAGGGCGGGGCATGCAACATGGGTGAGGGAGGGCAGTGCCCTTCTCATCCCAGACCTGAGCCCCCCTAAACCTGTCTGGACTTTGACCAGGATAAGAACGTTGCAAGGAGAGGCAAGGTCTTGAAGCTGAAGAGGTCTGGGCTGGGGCCCACTGGAGAGAGGGCATAGACTGGCTCCAGAGAGGAAGCACTGCCCCATTTCGGGGACAGCATAAGTGGGGGCCCACCCACCGAGTGCACTGACAGTCCATGTCCTCCAGCAGGCAGAGAGACACATGGAGTTGTGTGGCTAGGCCCTGAGGTCAGAGAGAGGGCCGAGCCAGCTGAGGTTTGGCCACAACTCTACAGAGCTCCCTCCTAGCCCCACATGGCCAGGGGTGCCCTGGGGAAGCCTTTGCTCTCATTGCTCCTGACACTTGCCCTTCCCTCCCAGCCAGAGTTAACAGGGAGCTCATACTGGTCCAGAGGTCTGAGGCCACCCAGCTAGACCCCTGCGGAGAAAGGGAGGAGGGTGAAGAGAGGAAAACGAGGACGAGGATCTCAGGAAGATCCTCACCACTCCCCAGAGCTCGAGAGCCCTGCATCCAGGCTTCAAGTGGTAAGGATCCTCGAATCTGGAAGGAAACCCCATGGCGACTGTTGGGGGTTAGAGGAGGGGTCCTGAGGCAGGGAGGAAGTAGGGAGGAGGACATCTCTATGTGTATATATATTTTGGAAAAACTGAGGAAGCAGAGAGGGTGCAATGCCCCTCTCCTGTGGATTCCCCAGACCTCCCTGGGCCCCAGCTCACTCTCTCCATTCGTCAGACCACGGTGCTGATCCGACTTGGCTTGGCCTTGGGGTTTGCAGTGGGTGGGTTGGCTGTGCCAGGGGGCCCAGAGGCGTGCAATGGGCCATGGGGGGAGGTGGGTGGCAGGGGGGAGGGCGGGGGGGGGGGGGGGGGGGGGGGGGGGGGGGAATAGGAGGTCCCTGGAGGCCGGGATCCAGGGCCTCCAGTGGCCCCTGATGCTGGCATCATCTGTGGGTGATGGCTGAAGATGAAGTGCTTGGGGCCCTGTTTGTGGGCTGGAGGGTGCTGGGGGGCAGGACTGTACAGGGGCAGTGGGGATGTTGGCTGGTGCAGGGGGTGGCGGCCATGTGGAGCAAACTGAGGGTGTCCTCCAGCCCCCCGTCTGGGAGCCCTGCCTGGCCGGCCCAAAGTATAGTGCTGGGGGCCTGGAACTGGGCCGTGGGCATGGAAGTGGCGATGTGGCCCCACAGGTGGGGCTGAGGCGGGAGGTGGTGGAATGGAACCCAGCTGGGGCAGGGGCGGGGGCTGCTGAGGAGGTGGGGGGAGAGGAGGTTGCTGGGGTGGGAGGTAGGGTGGTGGGGCAGGGCCGGGTCCTTGGCAATACTGGGCATGCAAGGCTTGGAGCTTGGACTGCCCATCAGGCAGCACCCCCAGGCCACCGTGGCTGTGACCATGGTGGTGGTGGTGGTGGTGGTGGTGGGTGGAAGAAGCAGATGAAGAGGAGGCAGAGGCCTGGCCTGTTGGCGGTGGTGGCATCTGGAAGGGCCCCTTGCCCCGCTTGCTTCCAAATAGGGAGCCCAGGAAGGATGAGGAGTTGGAGACGGGCCTCTGGCTCTTGTACTCCTCTGGCGGCGGGGGTGGGGGCGGAGGTGGCATCCTCTGGTGAGGGCGTGGACTGCTAATAACAGACCCCTGGAAGCGGGGAGGGGGGGAAGTCAGGCCAGTCTAGATGTCCTAAACCCCCAACCCTAAACTCCACCCGGTCCCTGAGGGCTTGAGCTGGGGAGACAGGAACCCCCACGGCATAATGAAAAGCAAGTAACAGTCCTGTACTTGTACATGGAGCTCCCCAGCTTGCAGAGCTCTGCTGTCACATCCACTATCTCATCTGAGACTCAGCTGAGAGAGGAAGAATTAGTAGTGCCTCCTCCTCATCCCCATTTTGCAGGCAGGGAGAATGTTAGGCCCAGAGAGACAGAGCGACTTGCTCAGGCTCAAAGAGCAGGACTCGGAGGTAAGAGCTTCTTGTCACCCAACTCCAAGGGCATCACTACTTGGAGTCAGTCCTGGGGTTGAGAGGGAGCTTGGGAGAGTGGAAGACAGACTGAGAGACAGGCAGAGTGAGGACAGACAGAGTTGAGGACAGATGGAGAGAGTGGTTGGCTGGGAGAGGCAGCCACAGGGTTCCCAGCAGGGAAGAGGGGGAAGCAACAGGTCCCCTCCTCCTCTGGGGCTGTATGGCAGGGCAGGGCTCATGCAGAGGATGAGTGGGGCAGGAGCTGGCACTTACTTCGATGGTGCTGTCCAGCGATCCCACGCTGTTACGCCGCCCCCGCTTCCCTGCACCCACAAGCAAGGAGCCCAGCGTCAGAGCAGCAACCCCCCCTCCCCACCCTGCTGGGCTCCAGAGCTGGGCACCAGGCCTGGGCCCCTCCCGGGGACAGACACCCCTATTCCCTTTCCCCCGTTGAAGAGGGGGAGGTGGGGAGGAGGAGAGGTGGAGGAGGAGGAGCAAGAGGAAAAGATGGAGAAGGAGGAGAGGTGGTATTGGAGAGACAGAAGAGGAAAGAAAGGAGGAGAGGTGGAGCAGCAAGAGAGAGGGGCTAAGACTGTGGCCCCACTTCACACTCCCTGGACCAAACCCTGGGCTCCACCTGTTCTGACCTGGCTCCCAGGCCCCTACAGTGCAGCGCCCAGGGCTCTGAATGAAGGCAGGGTGTGTGCACGTGTGGCGGGTACAGGGAAGGCTGGCGGTCAATGATAGGAGGCAAAGAAGACACCCGGTCCCACGTCTCCCCAGCCAGGGTAGGGGCCCAGAAGACTTGCCTGCGTCAGAAAGATCTCTCAGGGAACTGCTGAGTGCGCCCCGTTTGAGCCCATCGCCTGCCCCATATGTGTCCTCCAGGCTGCTGCGGGCCAGCGTGCCATTCACTGAGTCCTTGGCCCCTCCTGGCTGTGAGATGTTAGGCCGCATCATACCTTTCTGTTTCTCCAGCTCCGCTGGGTGGCAGTGGGGGAGACAGGGAGTGAAGGTCAGGAACAGGAGCAAGAAGCCACCTGACTGACCCCAGACTTTCATGGGCCTTCCCCCTCCTCGCCCACTCTGTCCCCAGGACTCCTGTTTTGTCCCCTGGACAACCAGCACATTCCCCCAAAACCTCAGCTACATCTCCAAAGCCCCCAAAGCACCCAGTCCTATCTTACACCATCTCCTCTGGCTGAGTCTTCCCTTCATCCCTCTCAGAGCCTGTTCCTCCTGCTCCTCTCCCCTTTCTCTCTCCCTTTCTGCTTCTCCCCTCCTCTGCCCGCTCTCAGCTGGGTCTCCCAAAGCACCCCCGCCCTTCAAAACAGAGCTTCACAGCAGGTGGTCTGCAGCAGGGGCAGGAAGGCCCTTTTAGCCTATGGCAGAGGGAAATCATTCCAGAGTCCGCTCAGTTCTCAGACACCTTGCTCCAGAGAAGAGGGCTCCTGGAAGGACAGGAGCAGGAAACCGACAGGAATCGAATCCTCTATTATGCGCCAGCAGAATTCTGGGCACTATGTGTACTTGCTCTCTCAATCCTCACGACAATTCGGAGGTAAGTATTATCATCCACATTTTTCAGAGGAAGAAACTGAGAATCCGAGAAGTCATAGAGCTTTCCCAGGGCCATGCAGCTGGAAATCGGGGAGCTGACATTCTGGAAGCAGGTCTGCCTGAGTCCAGAGCTGTGTTCCTTGGCCTCCTTACACCCCCACCTCCCTGTGGAGGTCATGGAAACATTTGTCTATCACCCTCCCCTCATCCTGGTATGCTCACCCCTCTCTCTGAATGTCCCCGGGCTAACAAGGAACTGAAATGGGTGACCCTGCCTTGTTGAGGAGTAGAATAGACCCTGGAACGGTGAAGGCCTCACCGAGGAGCTGTCCGACGCCTCTGTCTCTCTCTCTCTCTCTGTCTGCCTGCCTCTTTCTCCTTAACACCATGTTACTTAACTGTGACTGCTTAGCCTGGAGAAGAGAAAACTTGGAGGGCATTGGGAGGAATGAGATGTAATCACTCTTTTCCATTATATATGATCAAATGACTTGGTGTGGCCCGTAGGGGCTGGGAGGATGGGTCACTGGATCTCAGCTTAGAAACTAGAATGTGGAGAGAGGACAGGAGAGTCTGGGAAGGGGAAGAACATTTGTTGGACACTTAAGATGTTCAACACTAGTGCCCTACTAATATGTAAGACACTTCATCTACCTTATCTCATTGAATCTCCACAACTCTGTGAAGGAGATTTCATTATCCCAGTTTCATGTATGAAGAAATTGGGGCTCGGAGTCAGGCAACTTGCCACAGTTTACCCAGGTAATAAGTAGCATCCCTGGGATCTGAAACCAGAGTCCTACCTCCAATACCCTGATCCTTCTCCCTGCTGCCCTTCAAAAGAAGGAAGACTTGGCTCATAATTAGGGCTTGGAATAATAATCTGAGGCTGAGAAGTAATGAGACCCTTGTCACTGAAGGTATTCAAGCAGAGGTCAAAGGGTTCCTGGAATGAGGGTAGGAAGGTTGGACAAGCTAACCCTCAACTCTGAGATTCTCAGAGGACAGGATTATTGGCCTCAGCAGGGCACTGTATCAGGAGAGGGGGAAGGAGACGTGGTGGGGCTACTCACACTCCACGCGGTATTTCTCCATCTCCTGCACCTCAGCGATGGACTCACGCAGGTCGGATGTGAAGCGCAGCCGGTCCTGGAGGCTGGGGGCATTGAAGATGATGAGGACTTTGCGCTCCCCACCGGGTACTGCAGACAGCAACTTGATCCCAAACTGGTAATCTATGGGAAAAGGGGAAGTCGGGCACCTCTGTCAGGACTCAAGCAAGGTGGCTCATAGGTGAAATAATTTTTCTAATATCCAACTCTGATCCAGCCTCTTCTCTGCTCAAGCATCTTCAGTGGCTCCCCTTTGCCCCCTATGCCCCCAAATTCCTGGTAGTCATGTCCCTGTTGCTCCCTATGCCCTGGGATGTAAAGGCAAGTTGAACACTGGCTGCTCTCTAGAACCCCTTCCTTCACACCTCTGCCTCTACTCACATTGTATCTGCTGCGCAGAAGGCCACCCAACAAAGATCCTCTGGCTCAGTCCTTCAAAGCGCAGCATGATCACCATCTCTTCAGCCCACCAGAAAACATACACACCGTGGTTCTCTGCGAGACCACGAGTTCCCCAGGACACAGACCCAAGTCATACTCCACCCTGGCCTTCCCTGCATCCCAGGACCAAGTAGGTGCTTTGGAGACTTCAGCTTCGTTGCAAAGAACTCCAAAAACCGGAGGTTGGTGTGGATGAAGGATGCGCACAGGGGCCATGGCATAGACTCTTGGGATACTGGAATCCAAGAAGGGACTCACATGAATTCTGGAAGAGCTGCATATGCATTTCCACGAGGGGAAAGGACTGACGGAAGCTGTATGTCACCAAGATCTTCTTCTTCTGGAAAATTTTGGTGACCTTTGGCAAGGGTAGGAAAAAGACAAGAGGCAGGGTTTGGGGTAGGGAATTTCCATATGGCACCTATTTCTCATAGCCACTCTCCCCTTCCACTACTACTAACAGACATATACACACAAACACATACCCACAAGTTGGGGAGAACTGAAGCTTGAGAAGCAGAATGGGAGAAATGGGAGAAAATGCAAGTTCCTGATGTAATGATGGTGCACAACAGGGATTTATGATTTTTTACAGGAAGTAACTGAATTCTGCTCTCTCCAGGAAGCCTGTCCTAACTCCTCACACACAGAATTCCCCCCCTTTTCTGAACTTCCAGAGTGCTGGTTCAATGCCTTTCACCGGCAGGCTTTAGGAGAGCACTCTGAGTATGTGATCGCCCCTTGCTGGACCAGGAGCACCAAGAGGCAGGAGTTTGGCTTTGGTGTATCTCGCCCATTCCTATGGGACCTGCACACAATGGCAATCTCCAATGAAACTATGTATAGAGTTAACAAGTCTTCCTCTCAACAACCCAAGGCCTTTATTAAGTACTTGGGCACTCTGGACTCAACCAACATAGGTTGTGAACATCTCAGACAGTCTGCAAGTAGCGTTTAAAAGCAAATTATTTGATTTCCAGATGGTTATAGTGAACAGTTATACAAAGCATTTATTTAGTCCTTCAGACCATGAGCTCCCCAAGAACAAGGACTGAGTCTCACTTATCTCTGTGAACGCAGCACCTAGCATGGGGCTAGACACACACATGTGTCAGTGCATGACAGATGTTGAAACATTTACTCAGCACCTGTATGGGCCAGGCACTCCTCTGGCTTACGTTATTCCACATCTGAGCTCTTATTTCATCCTCATGATAACCCTTTGAGATAGGGATTAGTCCCACTTCACAGAGGAGGAAATTAAGGCTCAGAGAGGGCATTGGAGGGGCTTCGTCTAAAACAGCAATTCTCAACTAGGGGTGACTTTGCCCCACAGGAGACATTTAGCAATGTCCAGACATTGTTGGTTGAAGGAGTACTACTGGCATCTAGCAGGTAGAGGCCAGGGCTGCTGCTAAACATCTTACAATGCACAGGACAGCCCCCACAACAAAGAATTATCCGGCCAATATGCCAATGTCAATAGTGTCAAGGTTGAGAGACCCTGCTCTAAAGGAGATAAGACCAAGAGGGGACAGGCCACTGTCATCAAATTTCTGAGGAGCTGCCTCAGAGAAGAGGGAGAATACTTGTTCTCTGTGATCCCAAGGGTCAAGTAAAGATCATTGGTGGAAACCCATTGGGAGACAGATTCTAGCAGTCAGAGCTATCTCTCCTAGCAGTCACGCAAGCAGGGGGCCATGCAGGAAGCTGGTTCTTGCCCTGGGTAAGAGGTTGGACAGGAGACCCTGAAGTTCCCTTCCCACCTGCAGAGTCCTAAGAGTCCCAGCTCTAAAAGATGTACATCTACACTGGCGATGAGCACAGTTTTAACAATCACTTCAAGCACCCCAACCACTGGAAGGTTTCAGATGGACCGCAGGGTCACAGGTTCACCTTCCTCCAGCCAACCCTCTGGGCTATTGAGGTGGACAGGGACATTTCCTACCACTTCCCAGATTGTAAGTCTGTCCTGGTCCTCACATTTTCTACCCCTGTGTGGCTGTCACTACCTCTAAATGGATCCATGAGGTAAAGAGGGTTAGATGCCTATGCCTTGTCCAAGACCGCAGAGAGCACATGGCAGAGCACCTCACCCACTGCTCCTCTACCCGCCAATGTTAACATGGTTCACACCAGATCCAGGGTCTAAGCTCACCACCTCCTCTCCATCTCCTCCCCCAGAGAGCTCATACCACGAGGAGATCGTTGAAGAGGAAGACCTCCCGCTGATGCAACCCTAGCCTCTGGGGGCGGTTTGGATCTGGCACCTCGTAGAGCTGGCAGCAACAAACCAGTCGACGGTGAGGAAGAGACAGGACCTAGATAAGGCATAAAGAAATAGGTGTCAGCAAGGCCAGCACGCCAGCTTCAGGCTTCCAGCACCTTAACTTTGACTGCAAGATGAAGTTGACCTCTAATACATATCACTGTCACTCCGACACAAGGAGTCTAAGCAACTAAGGCCTAAGCTCACTCTTGTCCCTGTAGCACCCTCTGTCTGGAAGGCCTTTCTTGCCCAGCTCCATATGGCCACATTCTACCCCTCCTCCAAGTCCCAGTTCCAGTGTTCTCTCTCCCAAGAAGCCGTTCCTGATCTCCCCGGGCTGAAAATGACCTGTCCCTCCTTTGTGCTCCCCTAAACTAACCATAAGTCAGAAGTATTGTGTCTTTGTCTGACACTCCTCTGGTCTGTGAGTGTCCCCAAGGACAGAGACCGTGTCTGATTCATATCTGTGTCCCTCATGCCCAGTGAAATGCCAAAATGCCAGGCTCAGTGAAAGGCATCTGTAAATTTTTGTTGCCTAAAAGACTAGAGTGTGTTTTTGCTTTGGTTATCAGCTAACTATTAGCTTGGCTCCTTACTTGGAATGAAAAGGCAGAACAAGAGGTGGGAAGGATGCTAATATTTATACAGCACCCACTATGTGCCTTGCAATGTGCTAAATGCATTCCCATAGAGCGTCTCCCTCAATCTGCACCGTGATCCCTGAGGAATGCATGATAAACCTGCACCATTCGGCAAGTGATGGGAGTCTGGGGCTCAGAGAGGGGCACTGACTTATCACCCGGTGGCAGAAGCAAACCCAAATCCAAACCCTGTCCGCCCTCTGCAGCCTCCCAAGGCACTTACCGGTTTCTTGCCCACAATCATGCGCTCCACGGCCTGCACCTGAGATACATGGTCATCGTTGGTCCGCAATTCACGCCCCTGGATGCGCTGGTAGATGCCCACCAGGAGGTCTCGAGGGATGTCTTCACCATTGTCAACCCCTGGGTTGGGGAGTAACACAGGGATACAACACACGAATATGGGGAGTGGGTGGCAGGGGTTCTCCACAACACCCCACACCAGGTGTGGGCCATAACAGTGACCAGGACTGGAGGAAGTGGGCACCCTTGGTCAAGATCAGACCAGGAAAGGTGCCCTTCAACAAAACAGCCAGTTTCTTCCTTCCTCAGGGTGGGGATTTTGTCTACACAACTCAGAGCACACTGTGATTAAAACAATCAGATATTTTTTTTTCTTTTTTAACCAGCAAAAATAATGTTAAATGATGATATACAGTATTAGTAAGAGGGCAGGGAAGCAGGCATGTATATTAACATAACTATTTTGGAAGGTAATTTGGCAAGAATCTAAATATTCAGTGATTCCTCTTCTAGGAATCTACCCTGAGGAATTATGTGCAACGATATATGTACAAGTGCCACTTATGGGAAAAATCTGAAACAACCCAAGTTCTAACAATAGAAGGAACAGTTAAGTAAAGTTGAAGATATTCATCTAATAAAATAACATATAGCTATTAAAAACTTGACATTTACAAAAAGCATGAGAAAATTCTTGTAGCAAGTTAAGTGAAAAGAGCGAGATAAATTGTACACACAGCATGATCTTAATTATATAAAAAGTTACACATCCATGGGAAAAAAGACTAGAATTCATCAAAATATTAACCAAGGTTGCCTCTAGGGGGCAGAATTTTGGGTGATTAAAAGAAATTTGCTAATTTTCTATATTTCCAAAAGTTCTGGAATGAGCAGGTATTTGTTTCATTTGTTTCCTTATTTATTTACTAATTAAAGGGAGAAAAGATATACATATATATAAAATACTTATACATACACGTGTGTGTATACATATACACACACACATATATAGACAGAGAGAGAGGGAGGGAGAATGAATGAAACGAATGAATGAACAAACGAATGACTAATAGCAGGATTCTGGGAGACACACTCTCCTGCTGAGTCTGCCATCCTTCTCCACCCCTGACTGTCTGCTGAGTGAAACCCACTCACTCTTCTCTCTAAACCTTCTGCTAGGGAAAACATTTTCTCCTTTGGAGATGCCAGGCCTCTCCCTCGGACAAGTGCTGACGGAACGTCCTTCACCGCACTGCCGTTTTACCTCAGCTGCCAGAGAGCTTAACGCCCAACTGTGACGGTCAGCAAATTTGTCTTGTCTATTTGTTTTTCCTCAATTCTATTTCCCTCTTTCGTTTCTGTTTAAATAATCCTAACATCGGTGCCATTTTTAGTAGGTTGCTCTTTGGTGAGAGGCAGGGCTTAACATCAATACAATAAACCATAAAAAAAGGTCAAGGTGATACCTTTCACCTGGCATTTGAGGCCCTCGTATATTGGTTCCAATTGACCTTCCCAGCTGGATCGTCCACCCCATCTTGATTGTTCTCCAAACAACTTTACATTTTCCCACCTCTGTGCCTTTGTTATTCTTAATACCAGGTAAGCCTCCTCTATGACCCGTTCTCTCACATTATCCATGCCTTCAAGGCCCACCTTAAAATGAAAATACTGCTTCCTACAGGAAGTGCATTGGAGATGGGCTCTCCCTCCTGAGCTGTGATTGTACTTTTGGCCTGTCTGACATCATGTTTCACTTCCTGTCTTGTGTTGGCTATCTGGTACCACAAGTTGGTCTCACCCACAAAGAGCGAGCTCTCTCTGGGAAGGGACTATGGCAAATGCCACTGTCCTTAGTGCCCATCACAGGGCCTGGCACACACCAGGCACTCAGTGTCGACTGGCTGGGTGGCTGGTTGGTTGGCTGAGGGAATGAATGCACGGATGGAGAAAAGGGTACCTAAAATAATTAAATGAGTCTTTATGGGCATAAACAAAGAAGAGAGGGAAAGAGGGAGTGACGAGTGAACAGGCACATGAATGACTGAGTGAATTAATGTAAGCTCCCTAAGAGCCAGAGCTTTTCTCTCTCTTGTTTAGGATCTGCTTGGTCAATACTCAGTGCAGGAATGAGTGGATGGATCTTGGCAGAAAGTGAGAGCACCACAGGTTAATTTTCCAGGGAGCACATGCCATCTCCCTCGTCCCTCCCCAGCCCCGACCCGGTCCACTTTCCCTTCCCAGGTAAAGGACAGGAAAAGCTGATAGGGAAGTCTGGGGTCACCTCTCAGGTTCTTGATGAAGTCATCTAGTTTCATCTTGCGTTCAGCCTTGACACTGGGACTGTACATGTCAGTATTGAGGAGGATGATGGCAAAAGCAAGGATGAAGATGGTGTCTGGGTTCCGGAACTGGCGCACGAGGGCTGGGTTACACACACAGTACCGCTGGCTGCAAGGCAGGAGGGGTCAGGGCCAGGATCAGGCACCAGTAATCTCCACCTACTCGTCATCCTCCCAGTGTGACACCACTAACCCTCTCCTCCGAGAAATACTCCCGAGTCCTTTGGGTCTGTCCTCATTCTTCTTTTTTGCGTTTCCCCAAGACTAGCACGTAAAAATCACAATCGCTACCTTTTAGAGAGCTTTGCCAGGGGATTTATGTACATTGTCTCATGTAATCCTATCACAATCCTGCAGCCCAATTTTACAGATGAAGTGACTGAGACCCAAAGTGGTAAGGTAACTTGCCCAAGGTAAATGGTGAAGCCAGGATGAAAATCTCAATCTTTCTGACTGTAAAGCAAACCCTTCTCCCATTATGGGAAACAAGTTCTCAGCAACTGTCCTGTTTCTCCTCTAAAAACCCCAAAGTGGTGGAGCCAGATTGATACCCAGGTCTGCCTGATCCCCAAAGCATTCACAGTAGAGGACAGAATTAAAGGCACGGGCCATGGAGTCAGGCACATGAGTTTAAATCCTGCTTCCACTGCTTACTCACTGTATGACTCTGGGCAAGTTACTTAACCTCTCTAAACTTCTGATTTCTCATCTGCAAAATGGGAATAATAATAAAAGCACTTAACTCAAAAGGTTATTGTGGTTATTCGGCAAAATAATCATGTAAAGTGCCCAGCTCAGCACCTGATACCTGGTAAGTGCTCAGCGAATGTTAGCTATTATTGTCATCCCTTACTGGATGCCCAGGCCCCAGATGCTGAGCTAGATACCTTAGGCACATGACCTCTGATCCTCACAACTGCCTTGAAAGACAGGATTTATAATTTCCATTGTCTGGTGAGGAAAGTATGAGGCTCAGAGAGATGACTTGTAAGCATATACTATGCTGCCCCACCCCCAAGTAGGACAGGGCAGCTTCAGGACTGGGAAGTAGGCACACCTGAAGGCTTCTATGAGTCGCTCCACTTTCTGGGCCTCGCCCTGAACCCGGATATGGGATTGGAACTTCCGGAGTGCGTCATCCAAATCCATGGAGGAGAAGTCCATTTCATCCACCACACAGCTGAGGAGCAAACAAGGGGGTATGGTACTCTCAATTCCTCTGCAGAAAACCTCTGACCCATCCTGACCTGCTCAAACGGACAAACATCCCCAATGATAAGAATTCCAAAATCTGGACCCATGGCCCAAGCAAGAACACATGAGGATGGAACGTTTGAAATTGAATCCATCCCAGAAAATCAAGGCCAGACACGCGGTTCCTAAGGGTCCTTTCCATTGGCCCATTCGTTTCAGAGACAGGAAAAGTGAGGCTCAAAGCAGGCCATAGGACAAGCATGCCTTGCCTGGGGCCACCCAGAAGACTTTAGGAATAGGGCCGAGAGATCAGACCTCTTTGCGGCAGAGGGGTGTGAGAGCAGGAAGGTCTATTCATCCTGTTTTGCAAAGTTTATTTGAGCAAAAAGGACAGGCTGCCCCCTTCCTCCCTCCTGCTCTCCTTTTCCAGGAATCCCTGGCCCCAGCCTGCCCCATCTTAGGGTCCTCACTCCAACACGTCTCTGTTGAACTGCTTCTGCCGGTTTCCTAGGAATTCCCCGATCATCTGCCGGCTCAGGCCTTTCCGTTCCAGGATGAAGTGAGCCACTCCCACTGGTGTGTCTGACAGGAAGCCCCGCTCGATCAGATACTGGATGCCTTTCTCTGGCTTCCTGCAGAAAGAGGGGAGGTAGATGAGATGACTGTCCTCCTGGAACTCTGCCCTCTATCCCATTTCTTGAACTAATTTTGGGCCCAACCATGGCCTCAGAGAACCAAGGAAGTCAAATGTATAATTTGGTCCAATCCCTTCATGGTACAGATGAGAAAACTGAGGCCCAAGGAGAGGAAGTCACTTTCCCATTTCAGAGAGCTTCAAAATTCCAAGGTATCCTCAACCTAACTTTCTCCTCCACTGGAGCCACACTACAACCGAAAGAAAATTGAGATCTACTGAGAGCCTGCCCTATGCCAAGAGCTTTGATATGCCCAGCAGGCACGGAGGGATCTGAGTTCCAGGCTAAGCCCTTCTGTCAGAGTCACAGACCCTCAGAGTAGGAAAGAAGTAAAGAGGTTACTTTGTCTGCATCCCACATCACACCCAGAAAGGTATCACCCAGCCTCTGTGAGTGTTTCTACAGACAAAGTGCTCTCTACTTTCCACTAGGCCAAATCTGGGTCTGTACTATCCCATATTCAAAACCCCAGAGACTCAGGACCCCACGAGGCTAGAATTTGGAAGAGACTTGGTGTCACAGGAGTCTCAGATCCATCACTTACCAGTCGTATGACTCAGAACAATTCCCTTTACTTCTCTAAGCCTCAGTCCCTTCTCTATAAAATAGGGATACCACTACCCACCTTGCTGAGCTCTTGTGAGAAACCTAGGTGGCAGTGTCTTATAGGCTATAAAGACATAAGGCATTTGTTTTCTAATTATTTTTTAATCAAACGTCACACTCTCACCGCACTCCTAAGCACCTGGCACAAGACCAAATACCTAGAAAGAGCTTGGTCATGGTCATTGACTAGTCCAGCACTCCACCCTGCCCCCAACACCTCAAATATACACACCCTGCTAGTTGATAGGTGGAAACACTGAAGCCCAAGGAAGGAACACACCAAAGGCAGGTTAGGGGTCCAGGTCTCCTGTTTCTCAGAGCAGAGTTCTTTATACACCTTATCACTTCCCCACCAAAAAGGGAAGTTGGGGGACCCAAGGTTCAGAATCCATCCCATAGCCAGAAAATTGGGGCCCAGAAAGGGGAACATCTCACCCAACATCACACAGCCAGTCAGAAGCAGTACTAGGACTAGAACTGCCTCTGATGGTATGTGTGTGTGGGTGGGGGGAGCTTTCTACTCTGTCACCCTGTTGCCAATCCTCTTCCCTGAATGGCTGGGGAGAAACACCATCCACAAAATGAGAGGATGGCAGAAACAGGATCACTGCTTGGAGTTCAGCCCCAGGGGTCACAGTGCCCAGGGCAGGAAGGGGCGAGGAGGAGGGAATGGGGAGCACATACTTATTGAAGAGGTTGAGGCCGATTCTGTAGTGCCGCCTCTGTACCACGTCATTGTTGAAGGCTGGCGAGTCCCAGCTGTGCCTTGTCTCTCGCTGGTAAGTCTGCTTGCACAGGCCGGTGGCTGGAGGCTCCCTCAGGCTGTCCCGTGAAGAGGAGCCAGAGCTGCAGTTGATGGTCTCATTGGAATTGCTGGAGCTCTCAAGGCTTTCGTTATCTCCACCATCAGAGTTCTCACCTGCTGCCTCGCACTTCCCCAACCTCCGACCCCCAGGCACACCGCTGGGCCCAGTGCCACCGGTGGGGGCTGGTGGCAGGGGCCCTGGCGGGGCTGGGGCTGGGCCTTCCGGGGCTGTGTAGTGGCGGTGAGGGATTGGGGCCCTGCCTGGTGGCCCCTTGTGCTTCAGGGTCCCATGGGGGCTGCAGCCATCAGCCTCATAGACCAGCTGGCGGTGAACAGAGCCGCGATCTGAGCGGTCACTCAGGTCCACGGAGCTGTCACTAGGAGGCTCAATGGTAAGCAGGGGAAGGTGAGCAGCCCGCAGCCGGAAATCCCGGCACTCCAAGCACCCAGGACCCCTTCGAGTGCCTTCCTCACGGCTACCATCTTCCCGGGTCCCTGGTGGCACTGGTGGAGGAACTGGCGGGAGAGGGGCTGGTGCCCAGAACTCAGGACGGCTCTGGGGTGCAGGCTCTGTGCTGGGCAGTCGCTCAGGGGAAGGTGGGGGAACTGGGTCATCCAAGTAGAGAGGAAGGTCACTGAAGGATGTTGCCGAGCTGTCCTCTTGCTGTTCCTTCGACTCTCGCTTCTCCAGTTGGGCTGACCCTGGCTCCTCAGACATGGGCCCCGATGGGTGGCAGTTCAGGGCCTCGTCGATGGATTCAGCCAGAGACTTTACCTGTGTGGGGGGAAGGGGAGGAGGGAGAGAGACAGAAAGGAAGGAAAGATGAAGGGAAGGATGGTGGGATGGTGGAAGGGTGGAAATGAGGGAGGGAGAGAAGGAAAAAGGAGGAATCTTCCTGGTGGGTCAGCCAAGAAGAGGGATTCCCCTCCCCCACCTCCACAGATTCTCTGCAGTATATAAAATAACTCCCAGGGATCCATTGTGAGCTCACAGTAGCTGGGATGAATGCCAAGTTCCCTTCTCAGCTATCCCATTATCTCCTTCATGTCTATATAGACCCAAGTCAATGCCACCTCCTCGCTGATTCAATCCACATTCCTGCCTCTGCCATCCCCCAAGGTAAACCAAAATCTCAGCTTCCTCTGGGCTCACAGAGCCCTCTGTCTGGTTCTCTTTTAGGAAATCCATAATATTCAGCCTTGAGAATCTGGACCATGGCTGGTAACCACCTTCCTGTGGTATCCAGCCTCCAAACTGACCCCTAATGATCCCCGTCTCCTGGTATTCACACCCTTGTGTACCACATTGTCCCAGGGTTGGTCTGCGGAACCAACAGCATGTGGCAGAAGTGATGGGATGTCACTTCCAAGATTAGGTTATGAAAGGCTTGAGCTTCCATCACTCGCTTGTGCTCTCTCTCTCAGACCCCATGCCATGAGCAGTCCTATGGAGAAGCCCACATGGTGAGGACCTGAATCCTCCTGCCAACAGCCAAGTGAGTGAGCTTGGAAGCAGACCTGTCAGCCCCAGTCAAGTCTTTAGAGATTGCTGTCCCACCCTACAGCTTGATTGCAGCCTCATGAGAGACCCTGAGCCAGAATCACCAACCAAGCCACTCCCAGATTCCTGGCCCTCAGAAACTATATGAGATAATAAATGTTTGTTGTTTAAGCTCAGTCTTTAAGTTCAGTTTTAAGCTACTAAATTTTGGGGTCATTTGTTACACAGCAATAGATAACTAATACACATCAGACTTGGATAGCACTGAGAGCTGGGCCCAGGCCTGGTTCCTCAATCTTGCCATCAGACTGTGAGCCCCTAACCCTCATTTCCTCCTTGAGGGATGGGTCCAGGCCCAGTTTCTCTTTTTAGTTCAGCTCAACACATTGCTTGACACAGAAGAGATGTTCAATTAAAATGTCTGTTGTATGAATAAACAGGTGAGTGATTTAGATCTCCCCTTTAATACTTCTTTCCTTTCCTCTACCCCCACTCCCCGCCCCACATATCCTTTCATTAGCTACAGGGAACATGCCCAGGCTGACAGCAGGGCCAGATCACAGAAGTTAGAGCAGAGTGATTTCTTCTCTTATAAAGCTTCATTTATTCATTCATTCAACAATTTCTGCCAAATACCTCCTTGGTTTTAGGAAGGAAACTAACATGTACTTAGCAGCTACTACATACTACGTGCTTTCATACGTATTACCTAGCTGAACTGAATCTTCAAAACAGTTATAAAAGAAGGTTTTATCTCCATTTTATTGATCATGTTTCAGTAAGGTTAAACAGTTTGCCCAAGGTAACATAGCTGGGAAATAGCAAACCTGGGATTGGTACCTGAGCGGCTATGCTGATACACCCCAAGCCCAGAACTGATCTCCTAACACCATCACTGCCTGCTGGATTCCCACCCTTCCATGCTTTTGCTAATTCAATGCCTATTCAAGCAACACCCTCCCAACTATCTCTGACTTGCTGAATCTTATCTGTCTGGTAAGGCCAAGCTCCAGTGTTGTTTTCTCAAAGAAGCCTTCTCTGGTTCTCCCAGAAGAAAGTTTCTTCTCCCTCCCCTGGGTTCCCACAGTACCAAATGTGATCCTTTCTCATGGCTCAGAGCACACTCTACTTCAGGAGGCAGTCATGTGTCTGCCATGTGTCTGTGCCAGGCAGCACATGGGAGATCCTTGAGAACAAGAACCCTGGGCCGGTTCATCTGTCTCCTCCACAGTGCCCAGCACAAAGCCTGGTCTGTGGTATAAGGGAAAGAGCACAGGCTTTGGGACCAGACAGAGCTGAGTTCCAATCCAGTTTGGAAAAGTCACTTTACCTCTCAGGGCCTTGGAGCCTCAGTGTCCTCTATAAAATCGGGATAACGATCCCCATCTCACAGGTCATTATGAGGCATACCCGGCACCTGGCACAGAGTGGGAGCTCATCACCTGTTAGTTAGGCCTTAATTTGATAGTGGATGAAGTGCCAAAGAGTGAGAACTTTAATTTTCTTATGTGTTCTCTACACCCAGATTTTTAACTTGCTTGTTTTAACTATATAATTTTTTGTCCTGCCAATTCTTTCTCATCATTCTCACAGTCCCTACTCAGTTGGTAGCTATTTGTTGTTATCAAATGCTTGTTGGGCAACTTCTTTTAGTTTGAAGTGTAGGTAAAAAGTTGCAGGAGTAGCCAGAGCATGGGGATGGGGAGGAAAGGATCTTTTCAGGGATGCTGACCTGTTTGGAGAAGGAGTCCTCTAGCTCTGTGATGTCATTGGAAAACTCTCCAGATGTGGTGACGGAGCTTCCCCCACCATCGATGCCCCCTCCACAGGAGCCTCCATATGGGAGCCCCCGTTCAAGCCGGTGACTCCGGGCACCAGCCATGGCACCCTCGTCCAGCGAGGCAGGCTTGCCCTCGAAGTACGCGGGGTTCTGTGCCTTCTCGTACTCCTCAAAGGAGAACTGCATCCGCATGTTGGAAAGGATGATGCGGCGGGACATGCGGCTCTCTGAAGCTGAGCTGCGGAGCCTCTCAAAGTTCTTGTTCATGCGGTACTGGCGGAAGGCTGTCTGGATGGTCCTGGCAGCCCTGCGGCTCAGGAAGGAGCCCCCATACTTCCTCTCCAGCATTTCCACCTGGCAGGGGAGGGTCGAGGGGAACAAGGTCAGAACTCACTACAGCCTCCTCTCCCTGGACCTCAACCACACAGCCACCCAAGTCACAGCTAACTGCTCACAGCTGCCTGAGTGCACCAGGCTGAGCTCTGTGTTGTTCTCACTTTAATCTCAGATAGCACTTGCCACACAGGACAGGGTCGTGGTTTTCTTTTTTTTATTTACAGGAAGTAGATATTCAGTACTCAAAAAAAGTTAAGACAAAAGAGAGAAGCCCAAAAAGGAAAGAAAGGAAGAAAGAGATTGAGAGCAAGAAGGAGGAAAGGAAGGAGGAAGAGAGAGGGGGGAAGAAAGGGAGGGAGAAGGGCCGAGAGGGGAGAGAGGGAAAGAGGGAGGGAGGGAGGAGGGAGGGAAGGGAGGGGGGAGGGAGGGAGGAAGGAAGGAGGGAAAGAAGGAAGATTGGTTCACCTACAGTCCCAACACCTAGGTGTAAACCACAATTAACATTTTGGTATATGTCCTTCCACCTTTTTATTTTCTATATATAGGATTTTGTGTCCCCCCCTCCCCCCCCAGCACCTTTTTTCAGCTAAACAATATCTTGTGTAATATATGGGATTCATTGTAGCACACTGTTCTGAAATTGCCAACATATGTGTGTGTTTCTCCCGTTAGACAGATTTTTGAAGCCCAGGTCCAGGTCTCATTCATCTTTATATCCCAGTGCCCGGCATGGAGCTCAACCACTGCTGAGTGAATACAAGACTCAGTGGATGGGTAGTGAATGAGTAAGTGAGTCCCCATTAGGGTAAAGGGTCCTGGAGCCAGTCTTATCCCTTTCCAGTCCCGCTATCCTTCCCTAGATACCGCCTTCAAGTGGCACATCCCAATCCCTCCCTTGTTCTCTCACACCCCCATTCCCACTCCCATTCCCAGCCAGAGCCATCTTGTCTGCACCTTCTTGTCCTGCAAGTCCGTAGAGAGTTCATAGCTGTCCGATAGGGCCTTGGAGCGCTTTATCTCCTCCTCTTCCTGCTTCCTCAGGGCGACACTGGCTGGCTGGAGGCGAGCCCGCTGAGCCCAGGGAAGGCCCACCCCAGCAGGGGGGCCCCCCATGTGGCTACTGGTGGGGGGCAGCTGGCTCAGCCGGTAGGGGGGTTGGCTCCCAGGACTATCAACCGCTGTGCTCAGGTCACTGCCTGGGGCATCACCCTCCACACTGTGGGGATGAGATAAGATGAGCCAGGATGTGGGAACAAGAGACAGGCCTGCTGGGCCAGACTGAGAGTGGGTGGACCAGATCCCTTTCCACAACCCCCTCCTCCCCAGTTTCCTCACACATATAGGGACCCCAATACTTAAAGGCCACAGGGGAGTCCTACTCCCCAAGCTGTCTCCTCTCCACCCTCACAGTCCCTTCCCTTCAGGCTCCCCTTGCTTTCACAGCCCTATCCTCATTCTCCTTCAGCCTCTTTCCCTCATAGATCCATCCTCAAACGCCCTCGCCCCCCTCACAGACCCCATCCCCTCACAGCTCCATCTTCTTAGACTCCTTTCCCTCAAGGCTGGGCCTTCTCATAGTCTTGTCCCCAGTCCTACTCATCCCTCACAGCCTGGACTCCTCATGGCCAAATCCCCTCACAGCCTTATCCCCAGACTAGTTTCCCCCCAGTCCTGTACCCTCAAGTCCCTTTTTCTCATAGTCCCGGCCCCCTAACAGCTCCATACCCAAAGCCTCCTTCCCCTATCGACCAGGTCCCTCACAGCTCCACCCCTCCCCCCAGACCTCTTCCTCTCACAGCTCCATCCCCTCATGGCTCTGTCTCCAACGTGGTGTGCTGTGGTTTCCCTCCCAGCTTGATCCTCAGCACCACTCCAGATCAGTCCTGTCCCCAGGCCCGAGGCTTCCTCCTGCATCCTGCGCCTCTAGGCTCTCCCCTCCCCTGCTCAGCCCTTCCCCCTGCAGCCCCGCCCCTGCCCTCAGCCGCCTGGATTCTGGCCTGGCCAGTTCTCAGGGTTCCCTGGCTGCAAGGGTGTAGGCACGGTGACAGTGGGAGGTGCCTCCCATCCAGCATCCTCACAGGTAAAGAGCTGCTCTGCGGGGCAACTTCCTTTTTCTCCTCATGGCCCCCTCTGCTCAGCTGGGGGAGGGGAGCATAGGTCTTGAGGCTGAAGAGTAGCAGAAGCTGAGCACTGGGCCTTGCCTGCCCTGGTTACCCAGAGCTGTTGTTCTGCCAGACCTACTCCCATGGTGCCATGGCAACCAGGCTGCCAGGGAACCCAGGTAGCGACAGAGCCCAGGTGCCCTGAGCTGAGCAGGTATGGTGAGGAGCCAAAGAAGCAGGGAGAACAGAGGGGGAGTGTCAGGAGGGGAGGAACATGCAGGTGAGGCATGGAGGGGTTTGGTGGGGAATGGGTGTGGCTGGGGCCCAGAGAATAATCTTGTTTGCGCAGGCACAGGGTTGAGGGGGCTTAAGGGGTGAGAGGGTTAAGGGGCCACTCCCTAGCCGCTACTTGGCAGAGGTCAGGGTGCAGGGCGGGGACGAGCTGGGGTGGCTGTAGGGGGGCTCCCTACCACTGCAGGAGCTTGAGCTGCATCAGGCCTGCCAGCCTTGCAGAAGAGCACTTTGGGCTGAGGGCTGGCGCAGTGGGGAGGCTGCACCCACAAGGCTGGGTCCTGGGCTGCAGCAGCGGGGCTGGCTCAGCCCTGGTGGGAGCTCCTGCCCACTGCTCATCCTCCACCCTCCCAAGTGTTAGTCTGCAATATTGCCAGGAGCAAGGTGGAAACAGACTAGGGGGCTACTTTCCACCCCCAATTCTCTCTCCTCCTGGGCCTCAGGGGCCTGTGAAGTCCCCCTCCAAAGGTCAGACCCAGCCCAGCCCCTTGCCCCCAGGCACCTAAGATGCTCCCCTCCTTCACCTCGGTACTGCAGGATCCTGCCCATCAACCTCTCAAACCTTTCCCATCCCAGCACACGGCTCAAGCCCAGTTTTGATCAACTCTCTCCTTTGTTCATGAACTATCTGTAGCTCCCACTGCCCACAAGAGATAGCCCAAGTTCCTTATTGTGGCATTTGAGGCCTCTCCAAGACACGATAACTAAATGCTTATAGAGCACTTAGCACGTTAGGCACTGTTCTTATCACTACACATTTAATAATTTGTTTACTCCTCATAATACCCTATAAGATAGGTATTGTTACTAATCTTCATTTTACATATAAAGAAACTAAGGTCCAGAGAGGTTACGTAACATATCTATGGTCACAGAGCTATTAATGATAGAGCCAGGATTCAAATTCAGGCAGTCTGACTCCAGAGCTCCCACTCTTAAACATTAAGCCATACTGCGGGGTTGACTGCCAGCCCCCCATCCCATCCCACTCTGCCCTCCAGCCCGGCCCAGATCCTATTTCTCCCAAATACTCCTCTGCTTTCCACCTCCAAAACTGCTCATACAGTACCTTCCACCTGGAATGCATTCCCTATCATCTCTGCCATCTGCAATCTGAGAAATCCCCCCACATCTTAGTTCCATCAAGATTCAGGTCATACGCCACCACTAAGAAGCCCTCCTGAAGCCCGCCTCCACCCAGAAATTATTGCCGATCCTGTTCAGGGCTCCCACACACAGCACATGTCTGTCCTTCTTTTTATGGTGCAGGTTAGCTTTGGCAAAGCGTGACAGCTATTTGTGTTCATGACTCCCAGAATCCCAGCACAGGAAGAGAATTGGATAATCTCCTAGCTAGCACAGAGCGCAAGGCCTGGAGCAGAGCAGGTGGTCAATAAAAGCTTCTAGCATGAGGGATTCAATGAACAGCTCTGGTGGCCGTGCTGGTAAGTCCTCTCACCTGAACTTTGACCACAGCCTCCAGTCTCCTCTGCCAATCTGTTCTCCATCCTGTGGCCAGAGGGAGTTTTCCAAAGGACGAATCTGACCATTTTGCTCTCCCACTAAAACCCTTCCACAGCTCCTCATAACTCATTCAATAAACAACA
This sequence comes from Equus quagga, assembly GCF_021613505.1. NCBI lineage: Eukaryota > Metazoa > Chordata > Mammalia > Perissodactyla > Equidae > Equus > Equus quagga. Next base: position 79,186,580 of record NC_060276.1, read on the forward strand.
ATTGAGCACTTTCTATATGCCAGGCACAGTGCTAAGTGCTGGAAATAAAACAGTGAACAAGACACATCAAATTTGTTCCCTCGGGGAGGTGACATTATAGTAGAAGAAACAGACTATAAATATATACTATCATCTCAAGGAGAGATAAATGCGAGGAAGGAAACTACAGCAGAGTGATAAAAGGTGCTGTTTTAGATGCAGTGGTCAGGGAAGGTCTTTTTGAAGAAATGGCATATAACCAGAGCCCTGATGAAAGTGTAGAAGTGAGCTGTGTGGTTATCTGAGGCAAGGGCAGTCCAGACAGAGGGTAGAGCCAGTGCAAAGGCCCTGAGGTAGAACTGTGGCTGGCATGTGTGAGGAACAGCAAGGAGGCCAGTGTACCTGGAGCAGAGTGAACAAGGGGAAAGTGACAGTAGATCATGAAGGGCACTGAGCCCACTATAAAGACTTTGACTTTTGCTCTGATTGAGATGAGGGATGTGATCTAACTTGGGTTTTGCAGGAATCACCCATAGGATAACCTCCAACTTCCTCACCAAAGCCATAGATGGCTCTCCTGACATGACCCCTGCCTCATACACCCTCTGCCCCATTACCCCAACCTGGCTACCTCCTGCTCACCCTTCAACATTTAGCTCAGCTGTGCCCTTCCATGTCTGCCTGCCCCTTCCACACAGCTTGGCTTACAGGCCCTTCCTCTGTGCTGCCATAGGACCCTAGAGTCACCTTTATCCTTAGGGCAAGGGCATTAATTAGCTCATTGAAGCCTGGCAACTTATTGAGGCAGATGCCATTAGCCCCATGTTATAGATGAGGACACTGAGGCTCAGAGAGGTGATGCAAACTTGCCCGAGGTCATGCAGCTATTAAGTGAGAAAATCAGGATGCAATCCCAGGGCCCAGGCTGTCTTTTCATGACATCTCGTTGCCTGTCCCCACTTCTGGTCCCATGCTGGCCCTCACTCTCCACTCTTTAGCAATTCCCCCCTTGAGAGCGCACGCCTGTTTTGATTGCAAAGGGAATAGTGGCAGGGAGGTCAGGCTGTCAACACAGGTTCCCCCAAGAGGGCCTGGCAAAAAGGACAGTGCTTGAGGGTATTGCTCCTGATGTCATACATACTACTGAAGAAATGGGACGCAGGGACGTGGAATCCCTTAACTCAGAGCCCCCAAAACTCTCAGGGACATGTTGATCACATGGAAAATCTCTCTTCTCTCTCCCGCACATGCTCATTTACACACATGCACACATACAGAACATGCTCTGCAGTAAAAAGCTAGGCAGGCCTAAGCTCAGGTCCTGAGTGCCATTTACCAGCCGGGTGTGCCTGGGCGTGGCCCTTCACCTCTCTGAACTTGTTTCTCATCTGCACAGGGCTGGAAGAAATGCAGTTCCCTGTTTGGATTCCTGGACTTCAGAAAGGGCCTGGGAGACCCCACTCTCTCTGGACTCCTCCAAGCTAGGAGCAAAGAAAACACACACATGCACACACACACCCATGTGCACTGTCTGCTGGGCTATTTTGTGGGGGAAACTGGAGCGCATCCTCTCAAGTGGGAGAAATAAACCATGTTACACAAATAACCACAGTACAAAGCTGAAAGTTCTCAGGGCTGGGGAACAGAGGAAGTGCTGGGGGAGCTCAGGAGAGAGCTTCCTTCTGCTTGGGGGTGGCTGAGCAGAATAAAGATAAACTTGCACTTACAGCACAACTTCCCCGTGTCAAGCATTTTCTGAACATTATTTAATCTGCATGGCAAACATGAAGGAAGAATTAGGATTCCTATTTTACAGGTGAGGAAAAGGGTCCAAGGGGGAAAGTCACTGCCAAAGGTCTCAGAGCTAGCAAATGGCAGAACAGGGACTCAAAGCCCAGAGCCTGTGCTGGTTCCCCTGCTACCTTGAAGGCTTCCTGGGAGAGGAAGCTATTGAATGGGTCCTACCTAGGAGGAGTTGGTAGAGATGAGGAGTGAGGGGCCTTGTGAGCCAAGGCACTAAGATGGGGAGAAGTGGGGCAGGATGTTCCACAGGGATTCAGGGTGGCCTGCCCATAGTGGGGGCACTGACCCTCTCCAGATGATGTTCCTAATGGGAAGTCTCTCTCCCTCCTTCCCTTTATTGGCACTACCTAGAGCCAGACAGCCAGCAGGGGATGGGATCAGGATGCAGTTGCCATGGAAATGAATGGGGGCTGTTGCTATGGCTACCATAAGACATAAGACGAGGGCAAGAGGAAGCTAGGGATGCTGAGGACTATCCCCATGACAACTTGGGCGAGAAGCGGGGGACCGGAAGTGAGAGACAAGAAAACAAGACGTGGAGGTCAGCAACACCTAGATGAGGCCTGGGGCATTGGGCTCTGGAAGAAGACTGGGCAAGGAGACTGGACCGAGTGGAGGGGTGGGGGCAGAGGGGCGGAGGGACTCCAGTCACCTCCCTCTCTTCTGATAGCTCTTCTGCAAGCTGTTTCTGCTACCCAATCCCAGCACCACAGAGATTTCAACCTTGAGGCCAGCCTGGCTTGGCACAGGGGCCGGCGGGGGAGAAGGAGGCCATCAAAGGGGCCTACGGGTTAGACAGTGGGCAAACACAGGCTTAGGAGCACACGGACCTGGGTTTGAATCCCAGCTCTGGTTCTTTGCAGCCCTAAAAATAACAGTTGTCGTTGACTGAATAGTTACTCTTTGCTAGGCCCAGCAACTCTGCAAGGTCTGGGTTGTTCTCCCTGAAGTGGATAACACAGATGAGGAAACTGAGGTGCAGAAAAGTGAATTAATTTGCCCAAAGTCTCAAAGCTCAGCAGTGATGGAACTAGGATTCAAAACAAATGCTCATGCTCTTACCCACCACCTGACATGAGCAGCCCCTCCAAGGTGGAATCCTTGCATCCTCTAGCTCCCCATGCCTTCCCACAGTAGCACACAGAGGGCCAGATACTGGGTAAATATTTGTGCAGTGTGTGAGTGAGGAGGCAATCCAGGAAGCCAGAAAGACTGAGGTTAGATTGAAGAAGTGCATAACTTCGAAAGCAATGACTCATGGGTTTGGCTGGCCAAGGGTAGAAGATCCAGACAATTGGGATGGACTTTACGAACCATCTGATCCCACAGATCCAAACTGAGGCCCAAAGAGTCAAAGTGACTTGCCCAGGGTCACATAGGACAAGAACCCAAATCCCCTACCTTCCAGGGTAGTGTCCCACTTTTAGTTTTTTAGCTGAATTTGTCCAGCACCCCCCATCCCCACACCTTTAAGCTCCTAGACATGGGCAACAGCAGGCTACTTGCACTTCCTAGGCTATGGCAAGCTGACCCATATCACCATGGCTGTACTCATGCTCTTCCTTTGTTTCTTCTGCCCAGGAGGTCCTCCCTCTCCCCTTCACCCACAGACTTCACTGCTTGGGTGAGCTCATCTGCATCTTGCAGCACCCTGAGCAGGTGAGCTATCCTGGGAAGTCAGTTCTGACTTACTCCCACCCTCTACAGAACCTGACAGGGTCAGCTACTCCCCACTCTATGTCTCATGCACATTCATGTCACAGGCAGTCCTTATCACCAACTAACTTGTGATTCCTTCTTGAAGTGTCCATCCCCCACCCTGCCCCTGTTCCCCAAGGGCAGTGGCCTAGTATGATTCACCTCTGTGGACCATCCATGCCCAGGCCAGGGCCCAGCATACAGCACGTGCTCAGCAGCTGCCTTGGGGCCCTAAGACCACAGGTAGCAGTCATGTGTGTCTGTACGTCTGTGTGACCATCCTGCCTGACGACTGTCATCCTAAAAGCCACAGCCCCACATGATCAAAAGCCACCCACAGTCACCCATCCAGTCTTATGATTATCTCCACCAGGCACATGCAGAGAGTCTGCCAGACACAGAAAGTCACCACCTCACACAGTCGACCTCACACACTCAGAATTGCTCACCCTCAGCTTCACACAATCACATTCCCTCAGATACATAACAGTCCACAGTATCTCACTCCTGATAGACCTGCCTGGCCTCACATAAAGACATGCACACATATGCGCAAGCACACACATTTCCCTCACAACTGATAGAAACCTTCCCCTTCCCACAGCACAGGCCCTGAGCCAATTCAGTTGCCTACACAGGAGTCTATACGATGGCTCCCATGATGGCCATCTGACCTTGACTTGCCCTCTCCCTCCATTTAGTTGAACCCCTGCTCCCCCTACTTCCTTCTACCTCCAGTCAAATGAAGGGTAGAATGGTCTCCTCCTCCCTAGCCACAGGTCACCTAGACTCACACGCCCTGGAGAGCCAGTCGAACAGAGCAGTCTACATACCATTCCACAACATGACCTTGGAGCTCTCCCCAGGTTATTGTCCATGCTATCCCTGTCTCCTGTAATGCCGCCTCACTTCTGCCACCTATTCAAACCCTTCCCAGCCTTACACTCTTGCCCCTTTTTCTCCAACAAGCCCTCCTGGACACCACCCCACCTAGCCCACCTTGACAGCTCCTTCCTCTTTGGGCCAGGAACATATTTTGCTCATTACTGCAGCCATATGTGCTCAATCATTTCTGCCCATCATACTTTGCCTACTTTCCCAAAGCATTTCTCACCTCCCTTGGCAGATGGAGAACTTATGGAGAACACAGCCACTGTCTTACTTTTTATCCCTCACAGTATTTTAGCCTGAAGCCTTGCACACAGTAGGTGCTCAAGCAATACCTTCTGGAAAAGCAAATAAGGGAGAGAGAAAGAGAGAGGGAAGGATGGAGGAAGGGATGGAGGGAGAGGGGAAACAAATGAGAATTTGAATGAGTGGATGAGTAGATGAGTTGAGTGACTAAATGAGTTAAGCAAAGAGTGAGGGAATCAGGTAAGCCTCCAGGAAAGCTACAGGATCAGTGTGATGGGGATGTTGAAGGGAGGAAGGAAAGAAAGGAGAGGAAGGACTCTCACCTGGGCCTTAATCAAAACCAGAGCCACTAATCACTGCACACTTGCCCAACCGTGCACCAGACTCTATGCTGGGCTCCTTGCATTTTCTTGCTAATCTTCATGACAATCCAGAAAGGTAGATATATTCTCACTGTACTCGGGAGGAAAATGAAGCTTAAGGAGAAGAAAATACTTGCTCAAGGTTACACAGATAGTAAGTAAGTGACAGAACCAGAAGGTAAACTCAGATTTGTCTCATGCCAAAGGCTCAAAAAGGGAAAGTCGGGGTATGAGACCTCCTGGCGTTGCTCCTGACAGAGACACATCATAGAAGGTGTGGGTCTTACAGCCCATAAAAACACCTTCCACCCACCTGCCAACAGCCTCCAGGGATTCTTAGAACCAGCTTCTGGCAGGAAATATTCAGGGTCATTGTATCTGGGGAAAACGGCTTCCCCTCAGATTCAGAGATCCCTCAAGTTGTAAAATCAGAACCTTGAAAGTACAGAATCAAGGACTCTTAACATCACAGAATATTAAAATCACATCATCAGAATTTGTTTTAAATGGTAGAATCATTAAATCTTAAAACCACAGGATTGGAGAATCCAAAAATCACAGCATTGTAGAAATAGAAACCACAGAATTGCATGGAATGTGTCACTGAATTATCATATCTTAAGTTCATAAGTAATCATAGCTTCTTAAAATTGTAGCATCTCAGACTGACAGAACGTCAGAGCTGGAGGAGCCCTTGGAAATCCTCTGATCCAACCCCCCTCCTCCTTTTACACACTGGGAAACCTGGTAGCAGAAAGGCCAAGCAACATGTCCAAGTTGGCCAACTCAGGTCACCTTGGGCTGATGGGCTGGAGAAGGCAACAGGCTTGCCCATGGTGGGAGCACCACACCATTCATTCACTTATTGAGTGCTTTTTGGGTGTTAATATTACCATGAATCAAAGCCTACTCTCTCTCCCAGTCCTGGATAGGAAAGAAGGTAAGGCCCTGGGGGGTTGGGGAGAGGGAAGCGGAAGTGGGGTGGAACATACATCAGACAGAGAGAAGAGATCAGCTTTTATTGATGGAAATTCCTTTGTACACAGCGACACGACACGCACTCTGAAAGGCCTATGGAAGTAGCAGGGGGCATGGGACAAGGCCTTCAAGCAGTAGAGGAGATGGCAGCGATGGCCACAGCGAAGGAAAGAGCGACGGGGAACTAGGCAGGCTGGGTCCCGCCCCCGTCTGGTCCTCTGAGCCCTAGGCACCCTGCATCTCTGTTTGTGCTCACAGAGGACAGAGGTAGGTCCTTGGGATGTCATTTAGAGACCTCTCCAGGAGTGGCAGGCTCCAGGGTGCCTGGGAAGTGGGGTGCAGGTGTGGGAGAGTCCAGGTTCCAAGCTCCAAGCTCCAAGCTCTGCTGCTCCCACATTTTAGTCAGACCTAGGGCTCCAGCCTTTATAATTTGGGGGCTGGAGTCCAAGGGAGACAGCAGTGGGGGGTGGGAATTCCAAGAAGGAGGTGGGGGAGGGAGGGGCATGATGCTTGCCCATCTGGTTCTTGAAGCAGGGATGGGGTCCCATGGGGGATCGCAGGGGCGGGGTGGGGCTGGTTAAGGCTTTTGCTTCTGCATAGAAAATGACCCTTGTCCTCTCAGTTACCGAGAGGAGGGACTACTGCACTCGGAGGCCGGACAGCAGAACTGATGAGCGTCTTCCTCTTCCTCTTCCTCAGTTTCCTCCTCCTCCTCCTCTTCCCTGGGGCCAGGAAGGGCAGGGTAGAGGCCACAGGCGGCAGGTGACAGAGAGAGGCAGAGGCATTAGTTTGCAGAGCAGGGGAGATACATGAAGGGCTGGAACCCGGGAGCTGGGGCTAGGATGGGGGTCTGAATGGGGAGGCCAGTAGGACGGATTATGCAGGGCCACACCCAATTCAGTCTCCAAGGAGTCTGCTGCTGGTCCCCTCCTGGGACAGCCCTCCCCCACACCCAGGCTGGGCTCAGTCTTAAGGTCATGCCCAGAGTATATGCCCTGACAGGTGCCCAACCTCATTTTAATATAAATAGTAGCAACTTGCTCTATGCTGGCACTTTACGTATATTATCTCATTTAACCCCTGCAACAACTCTGCATCATTTTAGAGACAAGGGAATAGAAGCTTGGCAAGGTTAGATAATCTGCCCAAGCTCACGTAGTTAGGTGAGCGGTAGAGTCTGGACTTAAACCTGGAGTTCTTGGAGCTCCAAGTCTCAGACTCCTTCTACCAGGTCCTTTGGGTGAACTTGGCAGTATCTGTAGAAATCCACTCTGCCCTTGAAGGACAAAGATTTGCATTTCCTCAAGGCTCGGGGTCAGGAAAACAGAATGGAATATGGCAAGCCCACAGCTTTGGAAGCAAATAAACCTGGGTTCTAATGCCAGCTCTACAAGTGCTTCCAGGCTATGTCCCCCGGGTACGTTATTGCCCCTTTTAGAGCCTCGGTTTCCTCATCTGTAAGCATCATGGAGCTCATGATGCCAACTCCACAGGATTGTTGCAAGGACTAGAACATACGTCAAGTGCCTGGCAAACAAGAGCAATGTGAATATGGTGGTGGTTATTGTTAACTGCTCATGAACTGAATCTAATTCCCAAGGTGGCTGTTTGTACCTACACAGACGTGTCACAGTACCCACACAGCAGCGAGGAGGAGTCAATGCAGGAACAAGTGCCTGTCCCTAGGTACTGGGGAGTGGTACCAGGGGCCAGTCTGCATGTGGCACTCACTGGAGCTGGGCTACAGTTTCTTGGGGTGGATGGACAGACAGTTGGGCTAGGGGAGGACCACATGCCTTGGGAGTGAAAGGCTGATTTTCTGGGGCTAGCCAATGAAACAGTCTCACCTCACTCCCAGATCCCTGGGCTCAGGGGAGGCAGTAAGTATGGAATCCAGGAAACTAGAGGATTGGGAAGAGATGAGAAGGAAAGAGGACAGGCAAGGGAAGGCACTGCTGTCCATCTGACAGACAGACAAGCATGCACATGCGTACACACACACGCACACAAGCACACATGCACACCTTCCTTATATTCAGAGCTCCCTCTGACACATTGTTCCACAAAGTCACTGAGCCAGCAAAACTACACGAACCAGGGCTCAAGTCCTAGGAAAGTAACTCCATTCTGAGTCTCCCATTCTTCATCTATAAAAGGAGAAGAAAACTCCACACCTCTCAAGGCTATCACGAGGAACAAATTATCTCTCAGTCCCACTGCTTATTCCTCTTGTATTCAGACCAGGCCTCTGCTACCCCTCACCCTGACACTGCAGTCACCTCCTGATTTCTTCTCCCTACCCTCTTGGACCTGTTAGCCTTCCTAATGGAGTCTTTAAGCATGAATCTCTTCTGCTCAGACACCCACCTTGGCTCCCCATTGCTTCCTGGATAAAATGCAGACTCCTCAACTTGGCATTCAAGGCTCCCCCACCATATGGCCTCACCTGGTCTTTCCTGTCAGGTGGAAAAAGCATGGGCTTTAGAGTCAGACCTGGGTTTCCAGATCAGCCCCACCACCTACTAGCTGGGTGACCTTGGGTCCATTTCTTCACCTCTCTAGGATTTATTTTCCTTATCTGCAAAAAATGAGAAAATATCTATACTGCAGGATGAGGTGGGATTAAACAAATTCAAGTATGTAAAGCACTTGCCACAGGGCAGGTTTGGTGCTTTACACACAGTAACTATTATTATTACTGTCATTATCAGTGGCATCAATGTTATCCTGCTCACTCATACCCAGCCTGCATCAAACTAGCTTGTTCATTATTCCATCAGCATGCCCAGCCTTTTCATGCCTCTATGCCTTTGCTAACTTTGTTTCTTCCTTCTGCACAGATCTCTGCCTATTAAAATCCTATCTGAACTTGACAGCCCAGCTCAAATACTGCTTCCTGCAGAAGTCTTCCCTGACTCCCAACCAGAAGTATTCTCTGCTTCCTCCTAGTTCTAGCATCCATGTGCTTGGTCAAGGATCTCCATTTGTTGCTTTGAGCTTTCCAGAAGCATTTCTTTCACCAATCCCCTCAACGCCCTTGTATTTTTCCCACTACCACCATTGCTCTCCTTCTCTGTGAGAAAAAGAGGGCCCCTATACTATTTAAGGCCAGTCCCTCCAGGGCCTAGGCTCTGGAACCCACCCCTGCTACCTCCTCCACAACAATCATCCCCTCTCTTTCCCATATTTCAACCTCTCCCTCTCTGTTGCCTCCTTCCTACCAACATTTATAGAAGCTCAAGTCTCTCCCATCTGGGAATAAAAACCCTCTATCTGCCCCCACATCTCCCTCTAGCAATCACTGTCCCTCTCTCCTCTTCACAGCTAAGCTTCTTGAGAAATTCGTCTACACTGGCCATCTCCACCTCAGTACTCCCACAAGCTCTTCAACCCACTGCAATCTGCCTCGTGCGCCCACCATGCTATGGAAACTTCTTTTAGGAAGGTCACTCAAGACCTCCTAGTGGTTAAAGCCAATAGATTCTCTTCCACCTTCATCTTACTTCCCCCAGCTGTAACATTTGCCACTCTTAACAAGTCCGTCCTGAGTGCCAATGGCTCTTTCCTTCCTCTGCTTCCGTGAGCCCCCTCCCTGCTGGTTTTCCTCCTACTTCTCTGCCCACCCCCATCTCTTCTTCCTCTCCCCATTCCATATGTGTTGGTACCTCTTCCCCAGTTCTGCTCTGGTCCTCTTATCTTTCATTCCACACTGTCAGTGATCTCATTCCATTCCATAACTTCTGGCATGGCTGAGGACCCCTGCATCTCTCTCTCTGGCATGGATCTCTCTCCCGGGTCCCAGACCCATCAAGCCTAATGCTTGCTGGAAACTCCACCAGGATGGCCCTTAGGGCCTTCAGAGCTCACAGGGACCTCTAACTCAGCATCTTACCACTGTAAACCTGTCCTCCTGTATTTCCCACCTTAGTGAAAGGCACTACTATTCATCCAGTCGCCCAAACCCAAAATACACCTGGGAGTCCTGCTAGATTCTTCTTGCTCCCTTAGTAAGTCAGTTACCAAATCCCACTGAGTCTATCTCCTAAATGGCTCTAAAAGGCTATGCATGATCTGGCCCCTGTACCTCATCTTCTCCTCTCACTCCTTGTTTACTCTTTCTCCAATCATACTGGTCTCCCGGCTGTCCCTTAAACATAACAAGCAGACTCTTGCCTCAGGGCCTTTGCATTCGATGTTCCTTCCATCTGGAACATAATGCCCCAGAGAGGTGAGGCACCAGAAACATTTTATATATTTAGTTGTTTATTTATTATCTGTCTCACCCACTGTAAGATCCACCAAGACAAGCATCTGTTTTGTTCAATGCTAAATCCCTAATGCCCAGCACAGTGTCTGACATACAATAAATATCAGTTGAATGAATGAATCCATTACCAGGCCTGAACACCACAACTTACAGTGAACTTCACCCTTGGTCATCTCCACCTCCCCCCCATTATTTATTCAGTCTCTGACTCCAGTCCTCTCTTCCTCCCAATCACCTCTCAAATCCGTCTCCCCTGCTCTATCCCCACAGCCGCTACCTTAGCTTATCTCTCACTTGGATTACTGCAACAGCTTCCTCCCTAGTCTCCCTTCCTTCTAAAATGCTAATTCAATCAGGTTACTTTCCTACTCAAGAACTGCTCATGCCTCTCCAGCTGCCTACCACAAAAAAGAAGACTGAACTTCCCCAGACAGCTGTTTGAGCATGTCTAACCTCTGCACCCTACAATGTTAAGTTTCACCATTTCTCACCTCCAGGTGTTTGTGTATACTCTCAGAGCATCCTCCCCTATCCCTATCTTTCAAAATCTTTATGGACCTCGGATGACTGGCTCAAATACTACTTTCTTCAGGAAACCACCTGATTCACAAATCAGAAGTAATTCCTCTCCAAAATTCATAGAAAAGTAAGTGTCTCCAGTATCACTCAGGATCTCCAAGAACCAGGAATAGGATGGAAGTTAGTAATTATGTCTGAGACCAAGGACTTTGGGTGCTGGGTGAGCATTAATAAGGGTTCCCTTTTCCTCTTGCACTATTACCATGGACTCATGTCCTTCTGGCTCTCTGCTAATGCCAACTCATCTTTGTCTCCTCCCTTTCTCTCACCTTCTATCAGGCCCATTTTATTAATAACTCTCAAAAGATTTAGATTCCATAATTTGAAAGTAAAATGTTTCTATATGAATGGTGCCCACTGGAGTAGTGCAATACAATAGCCCTGCTCGAATGCATGTCTTCTATGCCAATATCCCAGTTTAGGCCCTCTAGCTGGCCTCCACGCATACAATCCATTTCTCATACTGACTGCTAATACGATGTTTCTAAAACACAAATTTTGTCAAATTTCTCTCCTATTTAGAATCCATTCACATGACACTTCATCACGAGCAACATTGGTTCTTAACCTTTTTGGAGGAACACAAACCCTTTATGCATTTAATGAAAGCCATGGACCATCTCCCCAACAAAAAATGCACATAGGTATATACACACACACAGTTTGAATTCAATTTCAGGAGGTTCAAGGGCTACCTGAAGCCCATCTGGAACCCATGCAACCCAGGTTAAGAACATCTGGCCCTACCCAATAACATCCAGGTTATTTTGCATATGCTGTTCCTTCTGCCTAGAATGTTCTTCCACACTTCACCCTTCTGTCTCTGGCTACCTTTTACTCATCCTCTAAGACTCAACCCTTGGGCCTAGTTGACCAGTACCAGCAGCCCTAGACGAGGCCAGTTCCCTACCTCTGGGCTTCCACAGCCCCCCATGCTCTCCTTTGTCGTAGCCCTCCTCAGTCTCCCCAACTCACTGGGAACTTGTGGAAGGCAAGAACTATTGCCCGGCATAGGCCCTGGCCACAGCAGAACTCCTTAAGTGTCTACTGAAATGAATACTAATAACAGCTACCCTTTTTAAAGTACCCATTGTGTGCCAGGTACTCAGTAAGGTCAATTCTATTTATGATCTCATCTACTCCTCAATAAATAAATCCCATGATGTTGGTGTTAAATTGTGTTCTTTTTAACAGAAAAGGAACTGGGCTCAGAGATGTGAAGTGAATTGTTTAAGGTCGCCCAGCTAGTGAGTGACAGAGTTGGGATCGAAAATGAGAGGTGTTGGCACCAATGCAAGGATTGGTCCACTATGCTTCCCTACCCTGGACTGTGAGATTGGGAGATGGCATCAGCAGAACAGGACCAAGAACCAGGGCCAGAAAGCCCTGCCCGGGTTCCATTTCCCAGGGCCACTTATTCTTATTTTCACTCCTGTGTCATCTTCCTGCCAAGACCAGGGACCTGGCTCTCTCTTCTTATAGTGCAATCCCCTCCAACCCATGTACTACTCTAAGCCTCCTCATCCCAAAGTCCCACTTTGGTCAGGCTCGTCCTTTGTTCCAGAACCATCTCCAGACATGTACAGCTTTTAGATCCAATCCAATCCAGTGCTACACTCTCGGCTATGAGGAAAACAAGAGACGAGTAGTCCCTGCCCTTCAAGCATTGATAGCCACCCAGGAGTTTTACATGTACCATCTCCAATCCTAAAATCAACCTGAGAGGTAAGTAGGCATTATCCTCATTACACAGATGAGGAAACAGAGGCTCAGGGGTTAAATGGCTTGCCCAAAGTCATAGAGTTGGTAAGTGGCCAAACTTGGACTTGAACAAAGGCATTGACTCAACTACTGTTCCCCCATTGGGTCATCCTGCCCGGAAGAGCCAAAAAATGGGAAACACCATTTCTGGCGGGGTTAGGGAATGAAGGAAAGCTATTACTCCTTCAAGACTCAGTACACACAACTCTCCCCGTAAGGGAAAGATGGCGTTAGGTGCACCTCCTCTGGCAGCCCTCTGAGGCTACTTCTGTCCCATCCTGAACCACACTATGCTGTCACTGTCTATGTGTCTCTCTCCCTTCTAGACAATTGAGTTCCCTAATGGTAGGACAGAAACAATTCACTCCCATATCCCATCAAGGTTCAGATTAAGGCCCTAACTGAGAGCAGGCAGGCCAAATGCTTGCTAAATGAATGAGGTTGGTATTTGAGCTAGTTATTAAAAGGAAAAGCAAGATCTGAACAGCTGGATACAGGTAAACAGTATAGAGGAGAGAAATGAGTGAATAAAAGCAAGGAAATGGAACCAAGGAAAAAGGCCAATAATTTTGAAATTATGACAGGATGTGTACAATATGTTTTCACAGTCATGAGGGTTTTCTTTTCCTTACAAGAGTGGGATCATACTAGAAGCCTTGTTCTGCAACTTGATTTTTTCATATAACTAAGTCTTGGAGATCTTTCCATGCCAGTATATAGATATTTTTCTTTTGATCTGTTACAGAGTAATCCATAGTATGGGTGGATCGTGAAGGAAAAGCTGTTCTCTACTGATGGACATGTAGGTAGGTTGTTTTAATTTTTCGCTATTACAAACGATGCTGCAATAAACATCTTTGCATATGTCTGGAAGTAGTTTTGAAAGATAGATTCCTAAAAGTTGAATTTCTGGACCAAAGAAATGCACGTTTTGTTTAAAATGTAGATAAAAGTTATTTCTGTTGCTTTAACATTTTTATAGACTGGCTAAAAACAAAGATTATTCCTACCCATATAATTCTGTCTTTATTTTGAGAAGCATACATCATGCAACCTTTTCATTAAGAGTTGGTTGAGAATGTTATCCTACAACAGCATGTGATAAAGAGTTGCACAGTATGACTTATGTTTGCAGTTGGGACTAGAGTGTTTTAGAAAAGGCCTCTGGCTGGCCAAATTGGAGTCCATCTAGTAGTAAAACCTTAGAGAAATCTAGCTCCAAGACATGGCTCTCAGCTTGGAAGTATATGCACATTTAAGATTCTGGTGGCAGCTAAAAAAAATTTTATGGCACCAATTTGCACTCTAATCAAGGAATATGAGAGACTCTGTTTCCTCACAATCCTTTTAATCTTGTAAATTTGGGTACATTAAAATTGGTACTTCATTGTTGTTTTAGTTACATTTCTTTAGATATTAGTAAGCGTGAGCATCCTTTCTTATTCATTAGCTAATTGTCTATTTCTTCTCTGAATTGCCAAATCATGTTATTTCTCCATTTTAAATAGGTGTGCACCTTTTTCTGATTGATTTCCAAGAGATGATATAGATATAGGCAGAGATATTAATCTTTGCCTAATACCTCTGTAGCAAATACTTTCTCTCCGCTTGTTGTTTTTGTTTTAACTTTGTGTATAGTATCTTTCTCCACACAGAAGTTCTTAACTTTAATGTTGTTAAAACTATTGCCCTTTACTTCATGGCTTCTGGGTTTTTAAGTCATGCTCAGAAAGGCTTCTCCACCCTAATATTATAAAAATATTCTAGATTTTCCTCTAGCACTTCTACAGTTCTATTTTTTGTATTTGTTTTTGTATGAGGTTGGGGTTTAACTTTTTTCCCAAATGATAGTCAATAGTCCCATCCCATTTACTGACTTCCCACTAATTAGAAATGTGCTCTTTATCATAAATTAAATTCCCATTATGAATATATGTTTGTCTAAACTCTCTATTTTGTCTCATTTATGTAATCCTCTATTACTGTGGTGATATAATATTTGTAATTTCTGCAGCTTTGTAGTAAGTTTTTGTATCTAATAGAGCAAATCTCTCTTCATTGTTTTTTTTCCAAAATTTTTAGTAATTCATGGGCATTTACTCTACCAAATGAACTTTAAAATCCAATTGCCCAACTCCAAAAGAAAATACCACTGAAATTTTAATGAGAAATGCATTGAACCCTTTGACCAAATTGGGGAAAAAAGGTCATTTTTACCATATTGAATCTTCCCATCCAGGAATAGGATACTACTCCTGATTTGTTCAAGTCTTATTACAGCCTTTCATGAAATTTTATAATTTTCTACAGAGAAGTATTTTACATTTCTTATAAATTCCTAGGAATTTTATCATTTTTTTTTGCTATTGTGCATGGAATCTTTTTCTATTACATGTTATAATTAGTTATTGCTGGTATTCAGAGAAGCTAATGGTTTAGGTGTATATTTATCTTGTATCTACCCATCTCATTGAATTTTCTTATTAGTTCTAATAATTTTTCCTTTTATTCTCTTTGGTTATCTAAGTCGACAACCATATCATCTTCAAATAATGCTAATTCTGACCTTTTCTTTCTAATACTTATACCACTCATTCCTTTTGTCAATCCCATTGGTTAAAACTTCCAGAAAAACATGGGTTAGTGACAGTGATAGCAGTCTTCCTTATTTTGTTCCTGAATTTAACAGAAATTTATCTAGTACTTCATTGTTACATTTGATGAAATTCTTTACCTGATAAAAATTCTTTACCAAATTAAGGAAGTTTTCATTGATTCCTAGCTTACTGTACTAGTTATCTATTGCTGCATAACAAATTACCCCAATATAGCAAGAGATAACTAAGACACTAAGAGTTTTTAAATCAAGAATGGATGTGTAATTTTATCAGATTAATTTTTCAGTACTTATAGAGATAGTTATATGATCTTTTCTCTTTAATCTATTAATATAATCAATTATAATAACAGTTTTCCCAATGTTGAACAATCCCTACATTCCTAGGACAAACCTTCATTTGTCACAATACATTCTTCTTTTCATACACTGATGGGTTCACTTTGATAATCTTTCATTTAAAATATTTGTTACTCTGTCAATATATGAGATTTAGCTATAGTTTTTGTTTTTTTGTCTAAACCTGTCCAGTTATACTAGCCTTCTGGAATGAACTGGGAAGCTGTCCACCTTTTCCTATTATCTGATCTTTCAAGATTCGACAGAACTTCCATCATACCACAACTTCCATTTATACCAACTGGGCCTGATACCATTTCTGAGGAGAAAACTTGACCATCTTTTAACTTTCTTCTATACTGTTCTATTCTATTCAGGCTTTCTGCCACTCTTTATGTCATTTTGGTAATTTATATTTTCCGTGATAACCACCCATTTCATCTAAATTTTTACATTTATTGGTATAAAATTATACAAACCATTTTCTTATGACTTTTTTCATCTCCTCAAAATCTGTGGTTAAATCCTCTTTGTCATACCTTATTTATGTTTTATTGCCTTTTTCTCAGTCACATCTGCCAGAAGATGGTCTGTGTAGTTTACTGGTCTTTTCAAAAACCACCTCTTAGTTTATCAAATCTTTTGTTTTCTATATCATTAATTTCTGATTTTATCTATAGTAATTACTTTATTCTGCTTTCTTTTGGTTGTACTTTTTCTAGATTCTTGAGAAGAATAATTAGTTTATTTAATTTAAACTGTCTCGTTCTCTAATAAAAGCTCAAGAACACAAATTTTCTTCTGGGAACCTCCATGGTCATATCCCCTAGGTTTTCATATATAGCATTCTCATTGACATCTATTCTAAATAGTCTATAAATTCCATCCTTATTTCCTCTTTAACACAGTATTTTTAAACTTTCAAATGGGCCTAGCCTTTTTGCTGTTGCTATTAATATGTCATTTTATTACATTATAATTAGAAAATATAAAATGTGTTTTCCAATTAACTTGGAAACAATGTTGTTCTTCAAAGTGTGGGCAGATTATTCCTTCTGCCTAAACACGCTTCCCCTTCCTATCCAACTGGCAAACTCTTACTCATTTTTCAAAACAGCTCAAATGTTACATATTCTAGGACCAACTACTCCTGCTTTTGGGAGCAGGTATCCAGCGAAGGATTTTTTTAAGGAAGCACAAACTACAAACAGATTTTGAAAGTCCTCTTTGGTCTCCTGACCTGTCCCCCAGTCACTCTCCTCACACGCTCAGACACCCATGCCACAATCACACAATCACCCAGGGGTGGGGGGCAGGGGGGGCTAGAGGGCAATAGGGGAAGGGCTGGCAATGATATTGCATATTTGTCTTGGTGGGGTGAGGGATTGAGGGAAGGACAGGTCTAGCTCTTACCTGCTCTCTGCCAGCCTGCCTGAGGGGGTAAGCTTCATGGAGTCAAGGACCTGAGTAGGACAGCAATACTGGTGTAGAGTATGAGACGCTGTGGACCTGAGAGACAGTGAGAGACAGAGAGAGAAAGAGAGACAGAGAGAGACAGGGAGGGAGGAGAGAGGAAGGGTGGGGAATGGGTACAAGGAGGTGAGAGTAAGTTGGGGAGGGGAAAAGGGAAGACTGGGAGGAATGGGTGGTAGAGGATAGGGAATAGAAGAGGCGGTGGGAGGCAAGGAAGGAGGGAGGAGAGGGAGGGCAGGAAGAGAGGGAGGGAGGGAGGGAGGGAAGGAAGGAAAAAAGGAAGGAAGGAAGGAAAAAAAAAGAAAAAAACCACAAAGTCAAGAAAGAGAGGACGGCACTCGAACCACAAACAGAACACAACGACAACAGGGGGCGGCAGAGACGAAAGAGCCAGGCTGGGCCTCCTCTGCTCCAGGTGACTCCGTGGGGACCTCAGCCACGGAGACACTGGGACACCACAGCAGGGAAGGGGGAAGGGAGCCCTCCTCACACCAGACGCCACACGGGTAGGAAAGAGGGGAGAGGGAAGGAGGGATGAAAGAGAAAGGGAAAAGATGTGTGGGGGGGCTCCCCCTTATAGAAGACCCCTCACAAGTAGGGAGGGAAGGATGAAGAGAGGAGAGGCTCTGGGTCCAAAGAGGGAAAAGAACCCAGACCAGGCGGGTGGAGGAAACACTGTAGGAGGAAAGGGAGAAAAACAGAGAGAAACCGAAAGAGACAAGGAAAGGGTAAGACAGAAAAGCAGAAAGACAGAGAAAGAGGAAGACAGAGAAAGGGTGAGACAAAAGACACAGAGAGAAGACAGGGAGAGGCAGAGAGTGCCAGAGCAAAGGAGAGGAGAGGCGAGGGCGGAGGAGAGCTGACAAGGTCTCAGTGGTCTTGGTGACAGGATGGGACTGGGGGCTGAGTGGGTGGGTGGGGCCTCTGATTCCAAGGCCAGTGTTGCGCCCCCCCCCCCCCCCCCCAGCATGGTGCAGGGCCCCTGCACTCCACTCCCCAGTGCTCTGCCCCTACCCCTAGTGCAGGGTCCAAAGGCCCCTCTGCCTCCTGCTTCTGGTGATTAAAGTCCAGAGAATGGGGAGGGGGAGGAGGGACAGCAGGGTAGTGAGGCTGAGGGCCCGGTCTAGCCTTACCCAGCACAGGGCAGATGCTGGAAGTGGAGCTGGCCCTTCCAAGTCAGCTAGGCCCTGTCCCCCACAAGCCCCTGAAAGCAGGTCACAGTCAGGGCCTGGCCATTCAAGAGACTGAGTAAAGGCCAGGAGATGTGCCTGCAGGCCAGGCCAGATGCCCACTATCTCACTTGTTGCAAATTCGAGGATGCCCAAATCTTAGAACCTTACAGAGAATCTTGGAATCTGAGACTCTTCTCATCAGAGACTCTGGAATAATCCTCAACATCATAACAATTGTTTCTCAAGTGCCATCTATGTCCCAGTCACCAGCCCAAGTCCTTGACTCGTTATCTCACTAAACCTGAGACTCAGAGACCCTTAGGCTGCTGGAATGTTGGTATCAGAGAATCTCAGCGGCTATGGGGAGCCCTGCAGTGCTGGGCCAGGCTAGCACACCAGGGCAGCCACCAATCACACCCCTCACAGGCCACGGACTGTGCTGCTCAGGGCTCTAGGGTCCTTACAGTGCTGGGCACCCAGATACCCACAGGCTCACTCACTCGAGCTGGGTCCCTCCCCTAAGCCAAAGGCCTCCAAGAGTCCAAGAGGGGAGCCAGGAACCAGGAAGCCAGGAGGCTGCTGAATCAGCAGCCCAGGGACCTGGTCCAGGCCTGAGCAGGGAGGGAAGGGGTCAGGCTGCAGGGTGGGGAGCCAGGTTCCTACCTGCTACTCTTCCCAGGGGGCTCCATGGATTTCGACCTGTCCTGAGGGCAGGCCCCCTGGCCCGGGCGGTGCCTCCACCGTGTCACTACCCCCTCCTCCCCAGCCCTTCCCTAGAAGGAGGAACCAAGGAGGCGGGGCCAGGCCAGCTGGGCTGTAGGCCAGACTGCAACTGGAAACTTTGCTCCTTCCCCTGCTCCCCCAGGAGGGCTGGGAACTCCTTGTAAGAGGAAGCAGCTTTGAGAGCTCCCACTGACTCCTCTGGGCCAAACCCTAGGCTGGGCTCCCTATGGGCACCTCCACTGGAATCTCCCCAAGCACCCTGTCAAGTATGTGTCACTAGCCCTATTCTCCTGAAGAGAAAATTGAGATGGAGAGACATTAAGTAACTCAGCACAGGTAATACAGCTAGTAAGCGGCAGAACCCTAAGATCAGAACCTGGTTTGGCCATTCCCAAATTGGGAATCTGTCCCCTTGGCCATAGTGCTGCCTCACGAACACAGAAACGTTCCATAGAAGCTTTTCACGTTCTCATCTTCTGTACAGTGAAAGAGACTCTGTTTGGTTGCTATGTTGGGGTGCTCCAGATCAAGTAAAATTCAAATCACCCACTTTGGGAAATCAAGATGAGGCCCTGGCCAATATTCTTGATCATTACAATAAGCTCTTACTCTCTTCTGTGTTATTTTCTGGACTTGCTAAAGAAATGCTCCCTAAAGAGAAAAGCAAAAATCAGATGAAATGCTATTCACAATCAAGAGGCTGTTCTTCCAAGGAAATTATCCCACCTGGTTTTACAGATGGGTAAATCAAGGTCTGGAGACAAGAAGAGTCTTCCTAAAGTTTATACAGCCAGTCAGACTAGAATCCAGGTGTCCCGACTCCCTACCTACCTATCACAGTTCTCTCTCTCTCCCCTCCATAAGGGCGGGGCTGGAGAAAGGAGAGAATTTTGAGGCTTCAAAGGCTACAGGGTTCCTGAAGAGTACCACAGATGCAGCGCAGAGCACTCTTGTCCTTTCACGGCCCCAGAGTCCAGGTCCCTGGCTGTTCTGAGCAGAAGGCGGCCCTGGGAGGGGCCAAGGGGCCAGTGATCTAGAAGGAATAGGAGCTGACAGGCAACAGGCTAGCCTTCCTGCCTTCCTGCCTCCCTGCCGGGTCAGCTAGTTCCTCTCAAGAAAGCCAAAGTGGCAAAGAGAGAGAGGCTCTCTGGACCATGGCAAAGTTAGCATCTGTGGGCCCTTAGTGGCCTCCTCTCCCTCTGCCCACCCCCAAAAGCCCCTTGATCCTCAGGACTCTGGCCTCAGCCCCTGCTTTTTTCTCTCCCCTTCAGCAACTCTTCTAGCTCCTGTGGCAGCTGCACCTCATGCCCATTTGCAGTTATTGCCCTAAGAGCTGCACCTCTGGCCCAAATCTTCCTCTTGGCCTGGCAGGAGTTGAGAGACAGAAATTCTAGTCCTGGCCCTAAGGCTGATGCTGTGTGACCTTGGACAAGGGCCTTCCCCTCTCTGGTGAGGCAAAGAGCCTACACTTTGGTGCTGGGTAGAGCTGAGTACAAGTTCCAGCTCTACCACTTTTTACCTGGGTAACCCCTCTGAAGCCTAGTTTATTCCTCTATAAAAGACCAGTGGCAATTTCTACCTCACAGGTTCTCATGAGGAGTCAGTGAGACGAATGTGCACATGAGGAAGAGTCTCAGCTTAAGCCTGAGAGAGTCTGACCCTTCTCCCAGGGAGGCAGAGGAGACCCATGGGAAGGCTGTTCGTTTCAAAGATGTGAAGATTTCTAGGAAAATATCTCTTAATCTGGGCCACTCTCGGCATTCAGATATATCTGAGCATGTTGGGTAGACTCATGTGATGACCTACTAGTGGCTGAAAGAAAGAAGGAACTAAGGGTGAGGGGCTTGACCCAGCCACAGAGCACTGGTGGAGCCTTCATTCACTTATTCAACAGATCCTGTAGACTGCGCACTGGGCTGGGGCCAGATAACAGTGGTGACTAAGGGCAGTCAACATCCTGATCTCATGGAACTTATATCCAAGTGCGAGAAGATAGACATTCAACAACTAATAGAGTTAAGCTGGGCAGAAAGTGCAGGTAGCAGGGGGAGAGTGTTCCAGGCAGAGGAAACAGCTTGGGCAAAGGACCTGAGGTGGTATTTCCAGGAACTGCGAAGAGGCCAACATGGCTGACTGGAAAAAGCAAAGGGGAGAGGGGCAAGACTGGAGATGTAGGCAGGGGCCTGACCATGCAAAGCCTCGGAGGCCACGGTAAAGTTTCGGCATTTATACTAAGAGCAATGTGGCAGCAATCTGTGGTTCGTGGATAGGCATGGGGCGGCGGGGCGGGGGGGGGGGCGGTCTCTGAAGCCCCTCAAGTTGTATGAAAAATTAATGAGAAAGCGCAAGTTTCTTGGGAGAGCATAGCTTTCATCAGATCCTCAGAGGGGTTTGTGTTCCCAAAAGGGCAGAGAAGCTCCTCATACGGTTCCATTCATTAAGTGCCTACTAGGAGCTAGTAGCAGGCATCCTAGAACTTTCTGTGAGCTAGCCCCTACCCTCCACCTCCAGCTAGTCTCAGCCTTCCCCTCAACTTCAACCTGTGCTCCACCCAGACAGAAGTGCTTACAATTCTCTGTCACACTTTGCTGTCCACGCCTCATCTTTGCTTGTGCTGTCCCCCTGCTCAAAAGACCCTTTCCCACCACCCCACTCCATCACCTCCCCACTTCACTAGCTCCCCCTTGTTCTTCACAAGTCAGCTCAGAGGTTGTGCCCTCTGGAAACCTGCCCTAAGTCCTACCCTGTGTCCTTCCTACCCTGTGTTTCTCTCAGCACTGTCTGTTCACATGCTGTTGCCCCTTCTGGGCCGAGAGTTCTGTGGGGACAGGGGGTCGTGTCTTATTCATCCCAGTGTCCCCAGCATCCAGCAAAGGGCACCTAGTCACACAGGTCAGCAAGTGTTGCAGGGAGACAGACAAGCCACACTGAGGTGGAGGCTGCAAGATGGGCTGGTGGACACTAGAGGGCACTGCGGTCAGTGGAATCCTGGCCTGACACTGGCCAGGCTGACCCAGGCTGGGCGAGGAACCAGGCATGCATGGAAGCATGAAAATTCTGCTCCTGGGTCCTGCAGCTCCTCAGCTCTGAGCCTAATTGACCAGGGTCTCCATCCCAGCCTCCCAATTTACCTTCTACCTCCTTTCCAGACCATTTTTCACGACAGCCCTATCCCACTGCAGATACAGCTTTAGTTCTCCCCAAACACAGGTGCCAAACACTCCTCCCACAGCCCTGGCAGACCTTTTTTGCTCTGTCTGCAACACTTCCCACTTCTCCTCACTCCTCCTCACCCCTCACCTGGCTAACTTCTACTCCTCCGCCAAGTCTCAGCTTAGACATCAGCTTGGAGAAGCCTCCCTGACCCTCAGGTAGACTTCCGGGGTGGTCCCACAACACGCTACACTTCCCCTGTAATTGTCTGTAATTTGTTTCCTCATCTGGTTCCCAGCCAGACGTGAATTTCCTCAGAGCAGGACTCTATTATTCATCATTGTATCAACTGCATTTAATTCTGCACACTGCCTGGCACATTGTAGGTACAGAATAAATCAGCTTTGAGTGAATGAATGAATAAATGGATGGATGGATGACCTTGGACAAGTCACTTTATCTCCCTAGGTTTCCGTTTCCCCATCTGTAAAGTGGGTACAATCACCCCTACTTGGCAGGGTCGCCAGGAGGATTAAAGATAATGTGTGTCGAGTGCTTCCTAACAATTCCTGACACACAGCATTTTTTGAATCACATCAATTAATAATATTTGGAAGAGCGAAAAAGGGGAGGGAAGGAGTTGAAGAAGACTCTGCCCTGAGCCTGGATGACCTCTCCCACTCAGATTTATCATTTGTATACAGAAGACGGCTTTAACAATAACAAGAAAACTATCCTTTTTATTAAAAATAACAACAGCACCTGCTATGTGCCAGGCTAGAAACAGGAGGCTCCCAAGGAGGTGGTGGGCAGCCTCTAGTCTCAGCCAGAGGATGTAAGGCCAGGGCCGAGGTCAGAGCTGTACACATTGCCCCTGCATCTGGAGAACAGTCATTACAGGCACAGCTGCTTCCAAACTCTTTACTCATAGGTGAAAACTTGTCTGAGGGGTCGTTAATTCCCTCTGTAATTAATGTAAAAACTGCAGGGTTTGTATTAAGGGAAAAGTAAGCTCAAGCGTCAAGCTGATAATATTGATAATATGTGCTTGTAATTACATACTGCAGATAACCATAAATTCAGTCACTGCACTAATAAAATGTAAAAATTCCTGAAGCAACCAAGAAGTTGGTAGCAGCTGTACCATGAGTAGCATTATGCCAGTTGTTCCGAGGCTATGAAAATCACCACACACTGGTAGCAATGGTAATATTCACTGTGCACCTAAAAGCTATTTTGGCATAAAATAAGGGGAAATTTTTACATAAAACAGGGCATTTTGATGTAAGAGCACAGAACTTGAAAGCATAGTGAGAAAAGGTCACTTTGCATTGGAGTAGGAAGCAAAACCTTGATGGAGGGGCAATCTTACAATCATGGGTGTCTGAGCAGACTGCTCCCCAGGCTCTGACCTCACTGTGGTCACTGCAGAAGAAACACCAAGTCCCAAGCATCTGACCTCTCTACCCTCACCCACTTCTAAGAGAACTGACTCCCACCTACAGCCCCTTGCCGCCTTGTGTTACCATAGGCTGGAGAGAAACACTGTCATATGGGGGTGGACCCTGAAGCTGGAAGGTAGCTTCCAGGTTGGCAGCCACATCAGGCTACGTGAATGTAGAGGAAGCCAGTCCAGAGAGAGGAGTCAGTGACAAAGAGATGACAAGGACTAAGCAAGCTATGAGAGAAGGAGGGAGACAGACATGGGCCCAGGTGATGCAGAGAGAGGAAGAGAGCAATCTTGGTCCTTGACTTCTTGGTCCCTCTTCCAGTTGGCATGAGAGCTAGCTACACTTCATTTACTGTTCTACAATTCTGTGAGACATAGCCTCACAATAGTTCCCTGCCCCCCAACCCTTTATTCTTGAGCAAGTTTGAGTGGGTTTCTGTTCCCTGCAACAAAATGTACCCAGACTAAGACAAGGGAAAATTGGGGATATAAGTGCAGGGCTTGCATAAGCAAAAACACATAAAGAACACTTGTAGGGAGGGGTGGATGCAATTATAAAACATTTATGTTTTTTCACCCAAATGCTCCCTCATTTCCCGACACTTGCTACCACAGACACACGCTTATAGCCACACACTCGCACACACTGACATTCTGTGGCACACAGAAACAAATGCAGCAAAAACCAGCTTTGTTTCTATGCAGACACCCTGACATGCGTGGACATGTCAGCACACAGCGCTACCCCTGTGCTCTTCACACCCGCACAGACACAGAGCCAGCCAGCATGCAGGAGCGCACCCACACGCACGAACACAGTGGCATTGCCCAAAAGGCTTGGGGCAGGAGTGGAGGCTTCACTGGGCTCGGCGCACCCTCCCTCCCCAGCTGCCAAGTGACTCATTCCCAGGGCTGCTAATTAAAGCCAGGACAGAGGGGACAGAGGCGAGGGGAGGGGAAGTGCAAGGGGAGAGAAGGCAAGTTTATTTTGGTGCCAACCAGGCACGCAGCCAGCTTAAGGGTCACCCACTTTGTGGGGCCAGGCTGGGCAGGGGCAGAGGAATGCAAATGCAAAGGAGAGGACCCTCTTAGCCCTTCTTGCCCCTCGTGAGCTCCCTGGAAAGGTATCTCCTTTGGGAAAATTACCCAACTCCACCTGCCTCCCTCTTCCTCCATCCCACTGTTAGATTCCAGCTCTACCCCCTCTAGACTCTTGTCCTTACAACCGGCTTCTCCTCATTAGCACACTCCCATTTGGGCTTGCCAGAGCTAGCTCATCTGTATCTGTACCTCACTTCCATCCCCCCTCCATGCATCACCTACCACAGGCCCAGTACACAGGGAATGCTCTGTATGTACTCCCGGAATACAACTGGGTTAACCCCAGGATAGCATGGTGACCACAACTCTAATGGTCTGGATTCCCTATGCTGGTTCTACCATGGGGTAAATCATTTTAGCTCTCTAAGCCTTCGTTTCCTCATCGGTAAAATGACAAGACTATAGGATTATCGTGAGGATTAAATGAGAGAACACAGGTAAAGTGCCCAGCATGGTGCCTGGCATATAACAGCTTTAGCTATTACCCAGTAAGTGCTGCTGCTGCTGCTAACTAACACCCTGCCTCAGGCCTAGGGTAGCAGCAATTATCCAGAGCCAAGTTCCAAGCCTGGCCCCACCACGTATTACCTGGGGACCTCAGACAGGTCCCATAAGCTCTCAGAGTATTGTCTCATATGTAAAATGGAGATTCGCAATATGACCCCATAGATTTACTGTGAAGATTTGAGGATGTCAAGTGTGCTGTGTGGAGCTCAGCTCTTAGAAGCAGCTAGATAAATCGTAGCACTGATTACTAAGGATAGCAGGAAGAGCTCAGACCCTTGGGCCAAAGAAGCCCAGGAGAGAGGAGGCAGTCAAGGTGGATCAAGGCAGCCAGGGAAGGCTTCCCAGAGTGGGTAAGGCTGAAGTTGGACCCCTCAAAGCCAGAGAGCATTCAGCAGGCCATGAGCAATGAGCTTCTAGGCAAAGGAAGTGTGGCAACAGAGAGCTGCGCAGGGTGGGCAATCAAGCTGTGCTGAACAGGAGGCAGCATGGGAGGGAAGAGCTGGATGTAGCTGGGGCAGCTCTGGGGACTGGTGGTGTCTTGGACATGTGGATGGGGGAACTACGGAAGGTCCATGAAGTCTCAGCCACCCCAGATTGCCAGGAGGTCAAAACAACGAAGAATCTTAGAGATTATCTAATCCAAACTCCCGTTGGACAGATGGGGGCACTGAGGCCCAGAGTGGGAGGCCTCCTCTGGGAACAGAGCCAGCAGTGGCTCCTCCTCCCACTTCTCCTCCTGACTGCAGTGGCAGCTGCTCCCGTTGCCACGGAGACGTCCCTGGCTCCCCCACCCCCTCCTTCCTTCCCTAGCAACAGGCCACCTCCTCTGGCTCTCCTCTTTGCGTGCCTAGCAACCCCAGCCTGGTCCCTAGGGCCCCTGTGTTCCAGCCTGACCTCACTTCAGCTGCAGCATTTCCAGGCCTGGGCTCCCTCTGCTTCTGGTGGCAGAGTTATTGGCCCCCACTGCCCCTCTCTGTTTTTAAGTTCCACACTTCACATTTCTCAAGCTTGCCGATCCAGTATATGACAATGGAGTGGGTTAGGGGAGGGCGCAAGGCACTATACAATGTAATGAGCCACTATTTTATGCTGAGCACTGCTTTACTTCAAGTTCTCTCATCAACCCAGAGAAGTCAGAATTATTGTCCCCATTTTACCAATGAGGAAACTAAGGATCAGAGAAGTTAAGTGATTTCACAAAGAGCACACACAGCTAGGAAGTAAGCTCTGCCGACAGCTAGCTTTGTGACCTTGAGCCATCACCAGTCCCTCTCTGGACCTTGGTTTAAGGTGCCTGTAGGTTGACAACTTCTCACAAATCTACAGGAAGTCCGGGCACCTTCCTCTGCCCACAGCCCTCCTGCACCACCAGTTGTTCAGCTCTAATTAGACTCCACACTTCCTCTGGCACCCCATCCTTAGAAGCCCTCAAGCCGGAGCGCTGCCACAGGTGGTTTTCAATCCAGCAACCCCACTCACTCCTTGCTGTTCTGCTTCCACAACAGCCAAGGCCTAGCCCCTCTCCTTGGTGTTCCTTCTATGCTCCTAACCTTCCCCCTCCACACACTCCCAATGTTTATTAGATGAGGACACTGGGGCTCCAAGGGGCGAACAGATTTGTCCAAAGTCACGTAACTAGAAAGGAACCTAGCCATAGACGGAGCCCTGTGCCTGGATCCAGTTGCCGCCCTTTCTATGCTGCAGAGCCCAGCCTCTCTCCTCCAACCTTCCCCAGCTCCCACTGATGACAGAAGGCATGTGTGACCCAGCCCCAACCAGCATTCTGAACTTTAACATTTGCTTCTTTCCTGCCCAGATCGTTTTAGCCCAACCGACTACCCCCATCTCTAGTTCCACCTCACTTCCGATGCATGCTGGTTCCACTTCCAGGGCTGCCCTCCTTATGCAAAGTGTGCATGTTAGTCCTCCACAGCCCAGCTCAGGAAGCTATCCCTGACCCCTAACTGAAGTAAGCTCAAGAATTTACATGCAGGTCCTGAGAGCATCATCAGACGGCCCCACCTGGCCCTGGTTCCAAGATAAACGGTCTTCCCACCACGTTTGCAAGATCTTGCCCCACAAGGGCTGTGTTTTAGGCCCCTCCACAGCCCAAGTTTGATCCTTGTTCTCCAGTTGCCAAGTTCTCAAGGCCCCTGTAGCCTCCTTGACTGTGGGCCCAGGATAGATGTCGGGAAGCATGTCTTAGTTAAACAAACGCTGGTTTTGGAACCAGACAGCCCAGGGTATGAGTCAGAGTGATGCCACCCTGCCCCACTGCTCTTCTTTCCTTGGGCAAGGCATTGACCCTCTGGGGAAGTTCATTTTCCTCATCTATAAATTAGGGATCCTAATCCATGTCTAAAAGGGTGGTTGTGAGCATCAAATAAGATCATGTTCAGAGTTCTTAGTATGTAAGGAGCAAATGATAACTGTTATTATTACTAATATTAGGATGAGGAAGATTATTATCTGCAAGACTGTCAAGAGCTCCCACAGGGATGGCATGGGCAGAGCTCTTAGCTTGATGCCAGGCAGACCTAGGTTTGAATCCCAGCTCAGTCATATATTAGTCGTGTAGCTGTAGGCAAAACCCATAACCAGGCCGAGCTTCAGTTTCCTCAACTGTAAAGCAATGATGATAAGGTCGGCCCAGGTTCCACCTACAGCGTCAGTGAGAGGATCACGCCAAAGAATTTCCCTGACAACTTCTGTAAGTTGTAAAGGCCCAATATATGTCACCATATGACTTGTGATTATGATAATTATTAAATACCCTGAACTATAGGTCGCAAGAACTCCCCTGCTGGCAGGAGCTGCGAGGTAGAGATGCCTTCAATTGGGTTCCTCGACAAGTAGCAAGCATAGCAACAAGGACGCCTGGGGTCCTGTGCTCAGAGTCAGCCCAAGTTGCCTTTCTCCAAACCCACAGTGGGACAGTAGGATCCACATCATTTGCTAGACTCGTGCCTTCCTAAATGCTTGGACAGGCTGTGTCCATGCCGTACTCCTTGGCTGCATGCTGGGACTAAATGTGTCTCATCATATACCCCTTGCCTAGACACTGGGCCTGACTGCATCCATCACATTCTTCCTGCTTTTCTGCTGGCCAAGTGAGCTCCCATCCCACAGCCTCTACTTTGGCCCTAGGCATGAGTGTGCTCATTCCATACCCCCTGCCTGGGATGCTAGGACATGGTGTGTCTCATTACACACCTCCGTCTGTATGCTGGGATCCTCTGCCCCCCCCTCTCCCATATCCACTGCCTGCATGCCAGGACCTGGGCTGCTGCATATGGTTGGGCAAGCTGTGCCTTGCACAAGGGTTCATAGCCAAGAGGGCATGAGTTGGAGCTGAAATCCAACCTGTGCTCTCCGCTCACCGAGCTGGGAACCCTGGTAAAGGGCTGCAGTATATCAATGGAAAGGGAACGTTCCTCCAATCCACTGATCCATTCAGTGGATTCTACTCTTCACAAACGTCCTGTATATGCTAGTCCAGCGTACCCATCCTATGCTTCTGCTGCCTGGACCCATGTCATCTCAGAGGCCCACCCCATCGCCCCTGACCTGGGTGCTAGGAGTGACTGGGCCCTACCCTCAGTCCCCCATCATTCTCAGAGAGTCCCTATACTTGACATTCGTGCTTCACAAAGCTTCTGATAGGTTAAGGCCTAGGAAATGCACAAATAGCCCTTGTCTCTACCCTAGTTTTACTCCCGCCTCAAGTGGCAGATTGATCACACCTTAAAATCTTACTAAAGCTTGTAAACCTTTTTTATCAAGCATGCAAAAAAAATGTGCAGTTATCATAATGTATATTTCTATTAGCAATAATCGCGCCTCAGTTAAACCTCATTGGCTACGATACTGCCATTGCACAAAGCTCATAATGTATATTTCTAATGTGTAGAATGTGTCACATCAAAAGTCTATCCAAATCCCACTACTCAGGGCTAGTGCAGTTCAGGGTAGAGCGCAAACGCCAGACCAGGGAAGCACCACTTCTATTGTGCTCCCCTCTCCTAGGAGGAGAAGATGTCAAGTTCAGGGCTGACCTCTCTGTAGGTTGGCTTTCTCATCTGGGCAGCTCCCATGAGCCCCTCCAGGGTTCAGCCCAGGCCCTGAATCATTTAGGGTCAGAAGAACTGAGGAGCAGTTTTCAACTCCCTCCCCATGCCCGTCACATTCACCCCAGCCCTCCAGCCCACTCCATACCCACCCCTAATACCAACAGGACAAAACCCCTGGAGTTGGCCCCCACCCCTGCCCTTGGATCCCGAAGTAACAAAATGGAGACCCCTAGCCCAGTCCCTGCTCCATCTCCCAACAACAAAAGAAAGGAGGTACTGACCTGACTGTTCTGGAATTCTCACCATCAGATCTGAAAAGCAAACAGAAAAAAACCTGACAGTCAGCATACGCTCTCTACTCTTCTTCTCCCTCTGCCCTAGGCAGTGGCCTTGAGGCCTAACACATGTTATGAAAATGAGGGGTAGGGTATTTCGCGTAGAGAGAATAGCCAGTTCAAAGGCCGTGAGATGGCAAAGGGCCTGGCCAGTTGTTGGGACAGGGAGGAGGACAGTGTAGCTGAGGTGAAGTGAGTGAGGGGAAGTATGGTCAGAGGTGAGGTCCAAGAGGTGCCAGGAACCAACCATGTGGGGCCTGGTGGGTCATGGTGAGGAGTGAGGCCTTCCTCGGAGTGGCTGAGAGGCAGTCTGCAGCTGCAGGCATGGGCAAAGCCCAAGCTTTAAACACAGAGAGACCTAGCTTCAGATATTGACTCTGCCACTTACCAGGCCTGTGACCCGGGCAAGTCACTTCCCCTCTCGGAATCTGAGCCTCAGTCTCCCCACTTGTAACATCAGGCCAATCCTCATAGGGCTGTTGGGTGATTCAGCCCTTTGGAACCCAGCAGACAAATGCCAGGTATTATTAACAACACGGAAAAGGCTTTGCCAATTGCCTGGTCCAAGCTGCTTATTTTCCAGATGAAGAGAATTAAGCTGAGAGGGTAAGTCAGTCAGCTGCTGGGCTCCTTTCTATTACATTGGTCTGCCTTCTTCATCATGAGGCACCCTCAGAGGCAAAGGAAGGGCAAGGGAAGAGAATGGAGTTGGGGACAACTTTGAGGGAACCAAGGAAATGAGTGAAATCTGAACCACACCCCTCCAGCTGCTCCTCCCCGAGAGGAATGTGTGTGCATGCACACATGTATGTGCGTGTGTGTGTGCGTGTAGTGGAGGGAGGGTTAGGACAGTGGAGCTAGTGCGTTGTTGGTGGGGAAGGGGAAGAAGAAGGATGAGGGAACTTGGAAGAAGAAGTGGGAGAGTGCGGGGGGCAGCCTTCCTCATTCCCTTTGTCTTCTTCCTCCTTCTTTAACTATCCTCCAGCCCCTGCACCCCATACTGACTGCAGAGAAGAGATAAACACATCACAGGCTCTGTCCTCAGGTGAAAGAACCAAGACCACCTTAGCGAGGGGAGCATCATCTATGCTGAGTGAAAAATGAGAGAAGGACCCACAGGGAAGGGGGGTGAACCTCAGAAGGGAGCATTTGTTGGAAGAGTGAATGGAACACCCACCACCGAGGTGGGGCAGGCAAGCGTCAGGGTGCTGGAGCTCAGACAGTGAGTGAGTACAGCGCTTCCAGTGCTGCTACTCACTAGCCATATAATCCAAAACGCACTCCCCTAGGTCCAGCTGCAGCTTTTTCACTTGTCAAATGGAGCAGGGGGTGAGAATCCCTTGACTGTGAAGCTCAGCCAAGTACAGTGCCTGGTACATAGGGCATGCTCAGCCAACGACAGTGGTACTACTCTTTAGCCTTCACAACCCCGTAAAGGGACAGAGGACCAGAGCCACAGAGCACCGTTTCACATTTATTAAAACTTTCCATCTCACTCAGCAGCGACAAGATTGCATCTGAGGCCTGGCTCAATTATTCACAGGCACCAGGCCAGACGGGTCTAACTTCAATGACTCTCCAGCTGCCTATAAAATTGAGGCCAAGCCCCTCAGCCTCTCTCCCTCTGCTCCAGGCTGGCTGGTCTCCTTACCACTCCACCCCACCCCCGAAACCCCAGCACATACTTATCCAGTCTACTGGATACCAGGCCCCAACTCAGGAATAAAAACCCTCAAGGAGCTCGTGAACTGGTCCCCCACCTCAGTCTACTTGAGAGCATAAGCAACAAATATAAACATCTCCACTAGCATGTGAACGATCACTGAGCACTACTACGTTCCAGGCATGGTGGCAGGCTCTTCTTGTGCATGTCTCCTTTGATCCTGCAAAGTGGGAATTACTCATCCAACTTTGAGATGATGAAACTGAGACTCAGAGAAGTTGAAATGATTTGCCCCAGGTCACACAAGTAGGGGAGCTTAGAGCGAACCCCAAAGCTCGTCCTCTTACCACCACGCTCCACTGTCCCAGTAGCTCAGTGTCGGGCACTTGTACACCCTTAAACTAAGTTCCTTTATCCCAGTTCCCCAAGGTCAAGACAGACCCTTCCTCTCCAGGGCTCTTTCTTCTGAGAGGTTATCAGATATGTACCTCTGCTTCAAAAGCATTTCTATACGATGGGTTACAGTGGTTAAGATGTCAGCTAAGGGGAGCAAAAGAGCTCCAAGTCATGATGCAGAGC
The DNA here is from genome assembly GCF_021613505.1 of Equus quagga. Classification (NCBI taxonomy): domain Eukaryota; kingdom Metazoa; phylum Chordata; class Mammalia; order Perissodactyla; family Equidae; genus Equus; species Equus quagga. The sequence continues at coordinate 79,218,323 of NC_060276.1, forward strand.
TAATTAGCCAGTTCTCTTCACTGTAGACTGAGTCTACTAGTTTGAGGGTATACGGCATCATAGGACCCTTGGTGTGGGAGTGCATCCCACCTCAGGGGTTTACAGCCCTTTATACATTTAGTATATTATTGGTTATGTATAGATAACACTCATCATTAACGTTGTGCTATCCTATGCCTCTTCAGGGCGAATGCCCTACCCAACGGTCAAAAAACCTCTCACGCCACGAAGCTGGGCCACCACTCTTTTGGGAGGCAGCACAGACTGGTATAAACAATGCTGGGCTCTCTTATGACTCATGCTTTATCTGGCAGCGTAGACTTAGACAAGTCACTGCTCTCTGGACCTTGGTTCCTCATCTATAAGACAATAGGGCTCTGTTAGTTGAGTTCCAATCTTCAGGCCCTAAAATATTTCGTTTTCTTAAGAATCCCAAAGTTTCTCTCTTTTATCAACTGGATTCAGCTATCTACACAAAGAAGCAAAGACCCAGGGCTCCAGGGCTCCCCGTATCAATCCATGTCAGGAGAGGAGATTAAAGATTTCTCCTGCTACTCCCACAGGCTTCTCTTAATGAAAGTCCACTTAGGATCCCAGTTTTCTCAAAAGGCTTGGCTATGCCAGTTCCCGTCCTCAGGAGCAAAGCTCAATAAGCGGTAATTTATTGAAGCCTATGGGTATAGGGAGTATATTTTCTGAACCAAAAACTCGGCGTGTATTCTGATGAAGGATTTTGATGTTGCTGCTTCCAGGTACAAGAGGCAATCTGGTAGATGGGGGAGGGGAGAATGGCAAAATATCGGAAGTTCCTGAACCATCTGGGGACTTATGGGGACAATAGGGCAGAATAATTGAAAAGAATATAGGCCCTCAAGTTGCCATATTGGGGTTTCTGCCCTCATCTCCTGACTGGATTCCCTGCCTCTGATTTTGATCCTCCAAGCCAACTATAAACAGTACCTGGGGAAACAATAGGGTGCATCTCTCCAAGAACCTGGAATTAGATAAACAAGGTTGTCCTCTGAGAGCTAAGCTAATAAACATAAAATGCATCAGAAATGAGATATGCCAAGTTACCTGAAAGAGCCAGACTGGTCCTCAAGCCAAGATTTCAGTAACATGTCTAAAAAATCAGGTGTTCAACAGAAAGGAGATTGAACACCAATGAAGGTAGATTTTTTTTTAAGGAAACTTGAAGGGGTGAACAGGGTTCTTCTCAGGAATTTCCCAAGGAGAAAGAGGTGGGTACCCTGGCCCAGGGGTCACACAGGTCTCTCTAAACGCTGAGAACCAGCCCTGGGGCAGCCAGGTACCTTCTCTCCCAAACATCAACTTGTCTAACCGCAAGTCTCTTTAACGGACAGCTCCCTTCTCACACTGGCTGTTAAAGGAGCATCTCTAAAGCGCAAATCAGTTGACGTGGTTCTCCCGCTTCAAATATTCAGTAATTTCCCCAGCAACATCCCTGCCAGACAAACCAAGCTCTCCAAAGCTCTAAATCTCACTCTGCCCTCCCATTTACTTTTTTAGCACTTCTAGTATTTGCTACCTGGAACACTCTTGCCTCTCTTCATGGTTTTTAATTTTTTTTAATTTTATTAAAGCAATACCTAAAATACTTTAAAAAGTCAAATTGTAAAAGAATCTTAACAAAAATAATATTCTCTTTTTCAACTTTTTATTTCTTTCTGAGTTCACGTTCATATTTCTAAAGTATATGGTCATATTGTTAATCCATTTTTGAAATTTTTTTCTTACGTGTGCTTTTTAAATTTTATTTTTTACCAAAGTAATACATGTATACAGATTTTTCAAGTCACCCAGTACTGCAAGGATTATAACAAAAAACACAAATTCCCCACTCTACCCCTCCTTACCCTCAACTCCCACTCTCAGAGAAAAACCATTTTTGAGTCTTTTAACTGCTTTTTCGGCTATTTACCTCCTCGTTTCTAAAAAACACATGCATGCTTCTATTTCTTATTTTTTTAGTTTTATATATTATGTACTAAATTCCTACTATGCAGGGAGAGGACAGAGCACTCCTACACGCACCACCACCTCTAGCCCCCAATCCTCATGCAGGTGCGCGTGGCCCCTCCTCTCACACTACCACATAGTTATACCATGAAGTATTGGTGAAATCAATATTGGTGGCTTACATTATTATGACTGCATCGATACTAATAATGGATAAATCATGTCATACGCTATAATTACATTTCCTTTCTCATACAACTTTTTCTTTTCTCTGGCGTTGATTACTATTATCTTTTTTTGCTTGTTTCGTTTTCTTCACATATATGATCAATTCTCCCCAAACTCTGCCACAAATGCAGTTCTCCTCTCAATCTGTTTCGACACATCAGGTCATCTATTGGAGCTTTTTCCTTTGAGACATCTGTCCCTGCTGTGATCTAGACTGGTTGCTCTCTAGGCCTGCACAAGGTTGCCCTAAGATCTTCTCCCTTCTCCACCATTCTGGGAATCCTTTCACCTCTCTTTTGTGTTGGAGTTCCCGTTTTCTAGATTTCTTGGCCATTTTTCTGAGTTTTTGTCCACATTTTGCTGGAGCTCATTCTCCAGTGCTTCCTGAGAAAGGAGGCATAGGACATAAAATCTTTAAATCTCACATGTCTGAAAATGTCTTTATTACACCCTCACTCTTGATTGATAATTCAGCTGAGTATAGACTTCCGGGTTGGAAATTATGTTCCCTTGGAATTTTGAGAACACTGCTCCATTGTCTCCTAGCTTCCAGTGTTGCTGTTGAAAAGTCCAATTGCCATTCTTTTTCCTGATCCTTTGCATATGGTATGTTTTTTCTCTGGAAGCTTGTAGGATCTTCTCTTTATCCCTGGTATTCTGAAATTTCACAGTGGCATACCTTGGTGTGGCTCTTTTTATCATTTATTTTGCTGGTTACTCAGTGGGATTTTCATTCCTTCAGTTCTGGGACATGTTCTTATATTATGTCTTTGATCATTTCCTTCCTGCTGTTTCCTCCATTCTCTATTTCTGGAACTTCTATTGTTGGATGTTGGAGTTCCTCAACTGATCCTCCAGTTTTCTCATATTTTCTCTTCTGTTGTCCATCTCTTCATCTTGTTATTCTGCTTCCTAGGATATGTCCTCACCTTCTAGTTTCTAATCCTTCTGCTGAAATCTTTATTTTGGCTCTCAGTATCTTTAATTTCCCAGGTAATGTTTGCTTTTTTGGTCATTCTTGCAGGTGGATGGTCTTCTTCAAATAGCCTTGTACTATCTGATCATCTCTGGCTACCTAAGGCTTGGGGATTTTTTAAACATTAGTCGTATTGAGCTTTAATTTACATAAAATGAAATATACCTATCTTAAGGGTCCTTGGCTAGTGATCCTTGGTGATCAGTTCCCATGACACTAACAAGCTGATGGGAAGCTCTGTGTTGATGGAGCTTGACAGGTGGTAGGCTTCACTACAGAGTTACTGGGTTGAAAACCTGTTCTTTTGTTGGAACACTCCCAAAAGTCACCTTTTGGAGGTCTTTTTCTGGGGCCTTTCAGTTTCCCTGGAGAGGAATCCTTTGCTCTCTTGCGTGCTTCTGACTACGTGTCCTGGAAATAGGGGATGGATGGCAGTTAGGGCTTCACTTTTTTAGGATGCAGATCCTTTTTGTGTGCAACCCTGTTTCACCCCATCCTTTATTGCGCCTGATGCCCCCAATCCCAGAGCCTTTTAACTTCAATTTCTCCAAAGAATCAACCTCCATCTGCGGAGATGGGGCTGGCGGAGTCTGGGGGGGAATCCTTGACTGGAGGGGGCTGAGGAGAGGCTAAGAGGGTCTGTTAACAGACTTTCAATGTTCTCCCTGTTTTCAGTTCTACACCTCACCCTGCCGTCTGTGGTTCATAGTACCTCTGAATTCTGAGAATTTCTGGGGCTCTCTAGGTGTAATAGTTTACTTCTGGCCAGCATCCCAGACCTTATATGTTTCTACGGTTTTTTACTCCTTTACTCATAGTTCAGTGGGATTTGGGGAAGCAGCAGAGATAAATAAGTTTATTCAATTTGTTGTGTTTAACAGGAAGTTCCCCTTCTTATTCCAGCCAACTCCTATTCATCCTCCATGACTCATTTAAGCAAGACCTCCTCCAGGAAGCTTATCTTAATGTCCCTAGGCTGGATGAGGAGGCTCTCTTCTGTTCTCCCACAGAATCCTTTTCTTGCCTCCATCACAGCCCTGATCAAACTGTTCTGAAAGTGTCCATTTCCATGCCTGACTGTCCCTGCAGACCGGGAGCTCCTGGCAGTCTGGTGCTATGTCTTAGTCATGCCCATACCCCCAGTTCCCTAGGTCTGGTCCACAGAAGTACAGAGTAAGCACATGGTGATGGAATGAATGAATAAATGAATGACTATAAGAATCAATCAGACCCAGGCACATGGACCATCTAGAAAGGGAAATAAGCTGAATACGATTATTCCTATAAAAGGTCAGTTCATTAAAAGTTGTAATGTGCAAGGATGCTCACTGCAGCATGATTTAGACCAGTGAGAAAATGGGCTCGGCTTCTATGCCCTACCTTCAGAGGATGGTTAAGTACATTACGGTATATCAGTTACCATGAAAAATGATGCTTATGAAGAATATGCAATTACATGGGGAAATGCTCAAATGAAACAAGCAAGAAAAAATTGTATGTGCTGTATTATTTCAAATATATGAAAAGAATGCAGAGAATGAGAGAAATGCACTAAATGTTCAGAGTGGCTGCCTTTGTTTGCTGTAATTATGGGTAATGTTTTTCTCCTCTACTTTTCCAAGTTTTTCTAAGTTTTTTAATGGAGGAGTGCATTACATGTATAATTTTTAAAAAGCTCTTAAGAAATGAAGATAAGTGTCCTGAGAGTGCTATGAACAAAACACTGTGAAAGAGACCTAAGGGTTTGTGTGCACATCCAGCAGTGCTTGCTGGGAAGGCTCCGTTCTTCACTGGCCAGAGACCCTGAAGGCCCGCACCCATGGAACGCCGCGCCACCCCCCTCAGTGCAAAGCAGGACCTACTTCAGGAAGCCAAAGGAGGAGGATCTTGGAGCCCAGCCTATTACAAATCACAGTATCATAGGCCGTACTGGGAAACAGAAGCCCTTACACTGGGCCCCACACTTTAGAGGCCCTTCTCTGTGAGGTAAAGAGTCTGTGGGGCTAAAGGAATATGCTCATCAGCATCTTTGCCCCCCTCCCTTCTAGACTGCACTCTAGGTACCCAGGACCCCAGCAGTCCCTGCCCATATCCTTGAGCTTGCTTGCAGGAGCTGTGTAATCTTATTAACCAGATCCATCTGCTAGGCTCAGCGGGTGGCTAAGGGGAAGGGAAGATAGATAGGACTTGGATGTGGGCTGGGTTGTCCATAGACATCTCTAGGTTCCATATGAACCAGAGGTGGGAAGAGAAGGGAGGACAGCCAAGGGCCTCAACTGGTACCTTGCCTGGGCCCCACAAATACAGAGGCAGGCAAATCCATAGGTCCCTAGGCCTCAAGATTTGTAGAAGGGCCTACTCGTGAGCATTGGACAGATCTGAATTCAAATCCACTTATTTGCTGTGCAACCATGGATGAGTCCGTTCCCCTCTCTGAACTTCAGTTTCCCCAACTATAAAATAGGTAGTAATAAAAATTCCAACTTCAGAGAGTTGTGGTGAAGCTTGCCGGGGGCACAATGGCTTAGCAGTTATGAGCACAAGCTTTGGGTCAGAGAGACCTAGGTTCAAATTCCAGCTCTGCCCCTCTTAACTGTGATTTACATCTCTACAGCACAGTTTGCTCATCAATATAATAGAGATAATAATAGCACTAAGTAGATAAAGTTGTTGGAAGGATTATGGTTGTAATGAATACGTAATAACATTGGAAAATGCTTAAATGAGAAAAGGTTGCTTAAAAGGTTGTGCAAATATTGGTTATGGTAGAGTTGACTGGGCCTTATGAATTCCCCATCCCCCTGCCCAGCTTTATTTTTCTCTATAGCACTTACCTCTATTTGACATATTCTGTATCTTCTTGTTTATTTGTTTCTTTTCTGTCCCCGCCCCTCACATTCACACACTAGAAGGTCAGCTCTGCAGGGCAGAGGTTTTGTCAATTTCGTTCACTGTTTCCAAGTGCCTGGAACAGTGGGAGAATGATGATTTTCTTCAATAGTCGAGTAGATATCTGCCACGTAGACAGGGGTAAAAAAGCATTCCTGGCCAGAGGACAGCCAGAATAGAGGCATGGAAGCATAAAGAAGTCCACTATGCTTAGGGAACCCTAGATGGCTCTTTACAGCTTGAGTGCAGGGTCAGGAAGGGAACAGAATGGCTAGAAAAATGAGTGGAGCTGTGGTCTTACCCAAAGGAGCACACAAGAGCTTTCCTAGACCACAGTGGCATGAAGACCTACTTGTGACAGCCAGGAAGTGGAAAAGCACTAGGGGAGAGGCAAAGATGCCTCTCAAATTCAAATGCCAGCTAAATCACGATAATGTGAAAAGCAAAAGTAAAAACCTTTTGAAAGATAATTCAGGTGGAGAGGAAGACTCCTTTCTAAGAGGCCAATTTAAGCCAAGAATCCGCCCTAGAAATGACAATAGCCAGGTATAGAAGTCAGGTGGATAAGGTAATGGTGACATGCAAGAAAATCTTTAAAACATTATTAAAAGAGAAGAACAACTAGAGGAACCACAGGACAAATCAGAAAGCTTGCTGGATAATGTAACAGCTTTCCGCAATGAATCCACACAACACCAAAGGCCAAGATGGGGGCAGAGATGCAAAAGGAAGGCCGTGGTGGTTTCAGTTGCTGGTTATCCCTTTGCTGCTGATTACTCTTCCTAGAGTCCTTGTTTACCACCACTCGCTGAACAAGCTCTGGGATGATAAGGATGATGATGATCATGATGATGATGGTGATGATGATGATGATAAAGATTGCTGTAAACTTCAAAGGAGATATTTGTCTATCACTTTTAAAATTCCTTTTTCAGGAAATAAAGAAGCAAGTATCACTTCACATTTTTGTTTTAAAGAGAAGAAAGACAGGCAGTGACTACAACAGAGAGAGCCTTGAACACCAGGCAACAGAGGGTGAACTTCATCCTGTAATTGCTGGGGAGCCCCTGGGCAACTTGGCCCAAGGAGGAGGGAGGTCAAATGCTGCCTTCCTAACCTCATGTTCCTTTCAATCACTAAAGCAGGCTTTAGTTGGTCCTTAGCATATTCTTTCTCTTTTTTTTTTTTTGAGGAAGATTAGCCCTGAGCTAACATCTGCTGCCAATCCTCCTCTTTTTGCTGAGGAAGACTGGCCCTGAGCTAACATCCGTGCCCATCTTCCTCGACGTTATATATGGGATGCCTGCCACAGCATGGCGTGCCAAGCGGCGCCATATCCTCACCCGGGACCAGAACCGGCAAACCCCGGGCCACCAAAGCAGAACGTGCGCACTTAACCGCTGCGCCACCTGGCCGGCCCTATTCTGCTTTATAATAATCCAAAAAGAATAAAGTGACTATTTATGAAGCACCTACAATGGTCTAGGACTTGTGTTTTCTTCATAACAGCTGCACAAGGAAGTTACTATTCTTCTCATTGTATAGATGTGAAAACTGAGGCTCAGAGTAGCAATGTGATTTACCTAGAGTCACACAGCTAATAAGTAGTGAAGCTGAGATTCAAGTCTGGGTCTGTCTAACTCCAAAACTAATGCTTTTAACTGTTATAGCTGCAGCTTCCTTCTATCACGCCAGAGCTAAGCAGCACTTCATCTCCCTTACCAGCTTGCAAGTTTGGCCTCTTTCCCTCACCTGGCTCTGATCTCTCCTCCGCATAGTGCAGCCCAAGTCTCCCCACACCACGAGCATTCAAGGAGTGCTTCTGGAAGAGACAATCATTCAAGGACAGAAGTGGGGAGCACCAAAAAGGGAAAGTGGGGTTCTACAGAGGTATTGCAGTCCAGATCAGCTCAGAACTATGGTAAAAAAAAAAAAAAAGAGAGAGAGAGAGAGAAAGAGAAAAAGAGAGAAAGAAAAGGAAAATGGAACTGGCTCTCCAGCCCTCCCTTCTTGCCTCCCTCTGCTGGAGGCAGAGGGATGGAGGTTCAGCCATGATGGGAAAGAGAGTAGGCGGCAGCAGGAGCAGCCAGAGCAGCCTGCTGTGGCAGAAGCCTCAGCTCAGCCTCAAAGCCCCCTCCCGTGTGCTTGGGGCCCACCTCTGGCCCACCTGCTCCCACTGCCTAAGCAAAGGAGGCTGGGCTGCTCTCCAAGCACCCACCCACTCCTGCCAAACCACAGCTCACAGCAGGCCCAGATCGTCTCGAGTCACAGAGAGAGCACCCAGAGAGGTGGAGGGGCTGGCCCAGGGGTCTAGAGGGAGACAGTGGCAGGGTGGGGGTCAGAACCCAGGGCTCCAGTTCCTCAGCTGAGGGCTGTCTTGACTACATGGTCTAAATGGTAGAAGCAGAGAAAATGGGGCACTCTGGAAGCTGCCACAGGAATGCTCATGATAGGGCTGGAGCCAGAGACAACACATGCCAAAATGAGGCCACCCAGGGTTGGGTATTTGGGGGGTTTACTAATAATTTCCATTCTCAATCTGGATTGAATCTCAAAATGGACTGACCATTTTTAAAAGTAGCTTTAGCCTTAGTTTGGACTATAAGAGTATAAATATTTATCTCCCCTCTCTCCCAGGGCCCCACTAAAATGAAAGTGAAGGAATAAAATAAGATAGGAACTAACAACAGTGAAGAGGATGGGAGAGGGTGATATGAACGGATAAGAAATTTCAGCAAATTTCCAGAAGCAAAAAACAAAGAGAAGAGTGTTCACGGTTGAAGGAAAGCCAGGGACACCACTCAGAAGGTTGCAGCTGAGAAGGGAGCCAGTTGGGCCAGCAGAGGCCCAGAGAGTCTGGACTTGGATATGGTACGTAGGAGGGAGGGCAGGAGCAATCAGGAGCTGAAAACAGGGGGGCAAACTGACGGTAAGTATATGAAATCCTCCCCGCCATGCCCCCAAGCACCAGATCCAGAGCATAAGCTGCCTGGCATTCACCCCCGGGCAAAATATCAGAGGGCCCCTGGCTGAAGGAATTAAACGATCTGGGTTGATCTATAGCACCTAGTGGCATGTTGGTGCCCCTCGAATAAACTGCTTTTCACACTGGCATTTGGGGGGGCACCCATTATAACAGTCAGCTCCCTGGTGGCTCACCTAAAATAAAGCCAGTGAGTGGACGAGCCAACCTGGATATACAGACATCTCAGTCAGGCCTTCCATTAACTCAAAATAGAAAATATGAGAGAAAACGTAAGTGGCTTAGAGGATCAATCCAGGAAGTTCGACATCCAACTAACAGACATTCCAGAAAGAGAAAACAGAGAAAATGAAGGGGACGAAACCATCAAAGAAATTACGTATGAAAACACAAAGTGCATCAAATTGAAAGGGCTCACCGAGCACCAGGTAGGATAAATGAAAAACAGACCTGGAGCTGAGTGCTGGTTACAAGGGTGTGTCTGGCTTGTAAAAATTGACCAAGCTACTCATTTGTGGTATGAGCACTTTTCTATATGCATATTATATTTAAGTGGGAAGTAAAAAAAAGTCCCTCTCCTAAAAAATCTCCAAGTAAAATGTCCCCAGAAGATGTGCTATGATTATCCCAAGGTTCGCAGGAGTAAATAAACAAATAAGAAAGGCAGAAAGAAAGTCCTGGTCCAAATATGAAACAAAGTAAAAAGTGGCATGATTTTGAGCAATTCGTAGAGCATAAGAAAGGAAAATTCATTTCATCTTAATGTTAGAAACATTTTCCTGGGAGTACAGAAGTTGTGAGAGTGGACCTCTGGGGAGTAAGGTGCAATTATAGTACACTATTTGGCCCCGCAATGAATAATACTGACACAGTCATTGACCACATAAACGCAGTGTATTGGTGGTCCACTTTTAAAATCAATTTGTCTAGATAAAGCGCTGGAGACCTTATTATCACTACAGGATAGAGTGCAAATGTAATCAACCTCACTGGATGCAAAAGTACAGAACACAGAAAGTGGGAGATGGAAGGGCAGAGGAGAGACGGAGGGAAGGATGGGGCACTAATAACTAAGTCTTACAAACTGAGTGGTCAAGAGATACTGTGGAAAATTGACGGAATAAAAAATCACAGTTTAAAATAGTATTTAATAAAGTTACAAAGTTAACTAATAGAGGAACCAAAATAGAAATATAACTATCAAAATTTGGGAGAGGGAGAGAAAGAGTCAAGTGTTGTAAATAAGCTAAATTCTCATTTATCATAGCAGGAAAAAGTCAATAGATAATGTTTAAAGTTGATAAATGAAGAAATAACCATGAAGCATATATTTAGAGATATGAGGTTAGCACCAGAAAACCTAAATGGTAAAAGAGGTCACCTCTGGGCACTGGGAAGTGGGGGACAGGGAGATGTCAGCTTTTTACTATATACATCCTTGTGTACCATTTGCCTTTTTAAAATTCAGTATATGTACTACTTTGATTTAATTTTTAAGAACAAGTCCTCCTCTTTCTTTGGACCTCGGTTTCTCACACGGTACATACAAAATGGGGAGGTTGATGATTCTAGCTAATGTGAGGTCCTCTTCTCCAATCCACGCTTCTTTTTAGAGCAGGACCAAGATAGGCAAGTGAAGGACTGACTCTCCCCTAACTAACCCCTTGACTCCTCACAGTACCTCAGTCATCCACGCAGATGACTTCTCGGCTGCCCCAGGCTGCACCACCCTCCAGTCCTCTTCAAACTCCAGTCGCCAGTCCGGCCTCTCCAGCCTTCCACTCATTCAACTATTTACACCCATTAGGTATTCACCTGCCTGAGTCACAAAGGATTTGAGGTGGCTTACTCCAATAACACAGATAAGGAAAGAATACAAATTGAATTACAAAATAAGAACTCAGAAAAAGAGATCAACAAAGATGCTAGAGCTATACTTCAAATTAACTGGTAGCTGAGGCAGAAAGCAAGATACAATGAGCCATGGCAGCCTCATATTAGGAAGGAGGAAATACACCGGTTTTCAGAGGAGGCAAATCTTTGCCTAGCACTGAATCCTCAAGTCATTGTCCATGGGAGATTTCATGAATGAGAAGGAAATGACTGTTTTTGTTTTGTTCTGTTTTGTTTTGCTAAACTTTAAGTTGTCCTATTTTAATGATGTGCTATTTAGATATTTGGATGAGTTACCTCCTATAAAAACCAAAGAATCTCAGGTGATCTCATGATTATGAAATGAAGTATAACAGCATATGCTTTGGCATGATCAGGACTTATTTCACTGGTTTTCTTCCCCTAGAAATGACTGTTTGTTGAGCACCTACAAGTATCAAGGAATGCCTTTCAAATGATCTGGTTAATCCTGAGAGATGGGTATTGTCCTCCCATTTTACAGACGAGGAAACTAAAGCTCAGAGAAGGTAAAATGGCTTACCCAAGGTCATCCAGTGGGTTGGGGCAGAGCATAGACTCAAACTTAGGTCTGTCTGTCTCCAAAACTCATTCTTTATGTATCATACCATGGGGCCTTAAAACAAAGGCACCCAGGCCAGAGACGCCCTGCCCAAGGCAATGGGGACACAGTGATGACAGACACAGGGCCACCCTCTTCCAGGAAAACAGAAAAAAGGGGATGACAGACCTGGCTGTCAGGCCAGAAACTGCCTCTGAGCTGCCTTAGTTACATTAAATGAGGACCTCTAAGGCAGAAACCAGCAGAAAGAAGGCTGGGAGCTGGGTGGAGGAAGGGAAACCTGGGGCCACTCCCCAGCTATGAATCTAGCAAATCTGATTTCCAAAGGGCTGAACCAATCAGAGCAGAGGGTCCGTCTACCATCAAACAAGAGACCCATTATTTAGGTGATGCCTCCTCTTTATCACTTCCTCCCCAACAAGTCACCCAGCCTCCATGGGCCCCAGTTTTCTCATCTGGAGGACACAAAGATAATGATCCCTGCAACCTTTCCAGGATTGCGAGGCATCAAACTGCACATTTAAAGAATGACGCTTAGAACACTGGCATTAATACTAGAGTGACTCTTCTAATCAGAGTTCCTCTGCTCACATGTGGAGTAGTTTCATACAAATCCTTTCTCTGGGCTTCAGTCTTCTCATCTGTAAGATGAAAAATGAGCTGGATGATTTTTGTTTTTGGCATCTCTACTTTATTTCCATAGGATAAATCACTTAAGTGCAGAATTTCTGAGTCACAATGTATTTATATGAAACAATGATTGATTTGAAACAATGTCTTCGAGCCACTCTTAAGTGAGTAAAGTAGGCCACAAAGCAAAAAAAACCAAAGTGCACAATTCAGTGATTTTTAGTATATTCATAAAGTGGTGCAAAAATCACCACTATCTGGTGCCAGATCATTTTCATCACCCCTAAAACAAACCCATGAGCTGTCAATTCCTATTCCCTTCTAATCTTAACCTTAGCCAACCAAAATTCTCCTTTTTTTAACTTTTTATTGAGATTATGATAGTTTACAACTTTGTGAAATTTCAGTTGTACATTATTGTTTGTCAGTCGTGTTGTAGGTGCACCCCTTCACCCTTTGTGCCCACCCCCCACCACCCCTTTCCCCTGGTAACCACTAATCTGTTCTCTTTATCTACATGTTTAACATTCACATATGAGTGGAGTCATACAGAGATTGTCTTTCTCTATCTGGCTTATTTCACTTATAATACTCTCAAGGTCCATCCACGTTGTTGTGAATGGGACGATTTCATCCTTTTTTATGGCTGAGTAGTATTTCAGTGTGTGTGTGTGTGTGTGTGTGTGTGTGTGTGTACCATATCGTCTTTATCCAATCATCCAATTTCTATTTTTAATTTTTTGAGAAATCTCCATACTGCTTTCCATAGTGGCTGCAACCCTTTGCATTCCCACCAGCAGTGTATGACGGTTCCTTTTTCTCCACAACCTCTCCAACATTTGTCACTTTTTGTTTTGGTTATTTTTGCCATCCTAACGGGTGTAAGGTGCTATCTTAGTGTAGTTTTGGTTTGCATTTCCCTGATAATTAGTGATGATGAGCATCTTTTCATGTGTCTATTGGCCATCCGTATATTTTCTTTGGAGAAATGTCTGTTCATGTCCCCTGCCCATTTTTCGATCAGGTTTTTTGATTTTTTGCTGTTGAGTTGTGTGAGTTCTTTATATATTATGGAGATTAACCCTTTGTCGGATATATGACTTGCAACTATTTTTTCCCAGTTGGTGGGTTGTTTTTTTGTTTCAATCCTGTTTTCCTTTGCCTTGAAGAAGCTCTTTAGTCTGATGAAGTCCCATTTGTTTATTCTTTCTATTGTTTCCCTTGTCTGAGAAGACGTGGTGTCCAAAAAGATCCTTTTAATACTGATGTCAAAGAGTGTACTGCCTATATTTTCTTCTAGAAGCCTTATGGTTTCAGGTCTTACCTTTAGGTCTTTGATCCATTTTGAGTTTATTTTTGTGAATGGTGAAAAAGAACGGTCAATTTTCATTCTTTTACACATGGTTTCCAGTTTTCCCAGCACCATTTGCTGAAGAGACTTTCTTTTCTCCATTGTAGGCCCTCAGCTCCTTTGTCAAAGATAAGCTGTCCGTAGATGTGTGGTTTTATTTCTGGGCTTTCAATTCTGTTCCATTGATCTGTGCACCTGTTTTTGTACCAGTACCATGCTGTTTTGATTACTGTAGCTTTGTAGTATATTTCGAAGCCAGGGATTGTGATGCCTCCAGCTTTGTTCTTTTTTCTCAGGATTACTTTAGAAATTTGGGGTCTTCTGTTGCCCCATGTGAATTTTAGGATTCTTTGTTCTATTTCTGTCAAGAATGTCATTGGGATTCTGATTGGGATAGCATTGAATCTGTAGATGCTTTAGGTCGTATGGACATTTTAACTATGTTTATTCTTCCAATCCATGTGCATGGAATGTCTTTCCATCTCTTTATGTTGTCATCCATTTCTTTCAGGAAAGTCTTGTAGTTTTTGTTGTATAGGTCTTTCATTTCCTTGGTTAAATTTACCCCAAGGTATTTTATTCTTTTTGTTGTGATTGTGAATGGTATTGTGTTCTTCAGTTCTTTTTCTGTTAGTTCGTTATTAGAGTAGAAATGCTACTGATTTATGTATGTTGATTTTATACCCTGCAACTTTGCTGTAGTTGTTGATTATTTCTAAAAGTTTTCCAATGGATTCTTTGGGGTTTTCTATATATAAGATCATGTCATCTGCAAACAGTGAGAGTTTCACTTCTTCACTGCCTATTTGGATTCCTTTTATTTCTTTTTCCTGTCTAATTGCTCTGGCCAAAACCTCCAGTACTATGTTGAATAAGAATGGTGAGAGTGGGCACCCTTGTCTTGTTCCTGTTCTCAGAGGGATGGCTTTCAGTTTTTGCCTGTTGAGTATGATGTTGGCTATGGGTTTGTCATATATGGCCTTTCTTATGTTGAGGTATTTTCCTTCTATCCCCATTTTATTGAGAGTTTTTACCATAAATGGATGTTGGAGAGCTGGATGATTTTTAAGGCTCCTTCCAGCTTGAAGTTTCTTGATTTTTATGCTGGTATTATTAAAATCCTGCTGGTCATACATAGCTGACATTCCTGTGAACTCCCAGAGTAGGCCGCACTCCCCTCTGTCACAGCACTTGTCAATGTACCATGACTGTCTTTCTCCTCCAATAGATTATCTCTACTCCCACTGCCCAAGCTCAGGCCTTATCATCCATTGTCTAGATTATCGCACCAGCCTCTTCACAAATGCCCTCCAAAATATCTTCCGAACTGCCCTCCAGTGAGATCTCTCCAAAACTTGGCTCTCAACACATCACCCCATGCCCTACAATGCATACCTCTTCCCTCAGCTTAAAACCCTATGTCGGCTCCCAATCCCCAACAGAATAAAGCTCCTTATCCTGCTATTCAAGTGTCTTTGTGATCTGGGCTATCCAACTCTTCAGACTCTTCTCCTGACCCTCTCTGCCTCCCTGTTTGTGCTCTAGTTTGTACTGACCTGATAAAAGTGCTCTACATCCACGTATCCTGTTGGTTCCGTGCCTCTGTACATTTGCTCATGCTGTCCCCTCTGCCTTAACCTCTCTTTTGCCCCCAATTCTCACCAACCCACATGCTGTCCTCCTTTACCCAGCTAGCTCCACTCATCCTCCAAGCCTCAGTTCAGACATCACCTCCTCCAGGAAGCCCTCTCCGACAGTCTGGGTAGACGTCTCTCATTTGGGTACCTAGGGCCCCCTTAGCTCCCCTCTGGCATAGCACACAGGAAACCACACTGCAATCATCTGTTTCCATAGTCATCTTTTTTTTTTTTTTAAAGAAGTCTTTTTCCTTTTGGTGAGAGATTGGCCCTGAGCTAACATCTGTTGCCAATCTTCCTCTTTTTCCTTCCTCCCCAAAGCCCTTGTACATAGTTGTATATCCTAGTCACAAGTCATTCTAGTTCCTCCACATGGGATGCTGCCACAGCATGGCTGGATGCGTGGTGCATAGGTCCGCGCCCAGGATCTGAACCAGCGAACCTTGGGCCACCAAAGCAGAGCACGCAAATTTTAACCACTCGGCCACAGGGCTGCCCCCACGGTCATCTTCTCCACAAAACTGTGAGCACCCTGAAGCCAGGAACTAAATAATACTAATTACAGCACTCCCTACCTGCAATAGCACAAGGCATGGCACATATGAGGCACACAATATTCACTGGACTGACCTCTCTCTCAGAAATGTGGTGAGCTCCCACATGGCTTCTCCCTCCTGCCCTTCCATGGCATTTTTGCAAAGTTATTATTAATAATAAAAATGCCTATCACTGACTAAACATGCACTATGTGCTGAACACTTCATATATGTCATCTTATTTAATTCTCACAACAATCACGATAATATGGGAACTTATGAATTGGTTAGCATATACCTATACCTATACCTACACCTATACATATACAGTTGTGTGACATGCCTCCCAGTTTTATAAGGAAATTTTGGGGAAGGAAGAAATTAGGTACTTTTTATCACAGATATAATGACAATAATTTTAAAGTGGTTATATAGAGGAAAATATTGGTTTTATTTAAGTGAATGCAGTATACTGCATCCTGGAATCCAGCAGGAAATTACCAGGCCCAGATATGTAGTCATATTATCCCTCAAAAAAAGGTATAAAAATCACATAGCTGCAAAGAAATGTGGTTGATATTAGTGAAATGGTACATATCAGGTGATAATGGTGATACATTTCCTTCTAAAATGGTAGCAAAATCATCCTGATGGGCCACGTAGCTCTGGCTTGTCATCTTTGTTTTGAAAAGAATGTGATGCGACAATCTCGGCTGGGTTGTTTGGTTTGCTACAGTCCACCTCCAGGGGGCAGGGCAGCCTCACGTATTATTTTCCGTCCTTGTCTCTCAGTCTTCCATCCTGATCAGGACCTCGATGGGTGTGCTAGGCAGCCAGGAAATTTCCTGATACATTTTTGTGGGGGCGGGGCAAGACGAATCTTGTATATCCAAAAATACAGTTTTATCCCCATTTACTACTTGAGAAAACTGAGGCTCTGGAAGTTAAGTGACTTGCCTAGAGTCACGCAAAATCCTCCTTCCACAGCACCACACTTTCTTCAAATGCTAAGGTCCCAGAGAGCTTCAGCTAAGTGTTTGAGAATGGGCTTCCCTGTGTAAATGCTTTCAACATGGATGCTTGAGGAGAGACCAAACACCGTGAGGAAGTTCGAGTAACTAGCAAATGCTCTTGCCCTAAATGAGTTACCTCAAAAGAGGAAGGAAGTCATTTATTCATCATTCTTCCCCATGACCAATGTTTATGATTCTGCCAGGGAAGACAGCAGGGAATGAGCCAGAGGGGCTGCACCTTATTCCGACTCCAAGACACTGTGTCCAGCCCAGGGTTTGAGCCCAATACAGATTTGACAGACAAATAAGTAACGTCCCGCTGGACTGGGCGAACTGCACACAGGTCCTACACAGGCCTCTTTGCTCCTTTCAGAACAGAAGATCTTATGTTGAGGGTCCAGACCACGTATGACATGGCCGTGGCACAGGAGGGAGAGCTAACAATAAGCAGATTGGCCTAAATGTCTCCAAAGACTAGTCTGAGTCTGCTACCCTGACATTCTACCAACTGGGAGGCTGGTGAGCGTGAGGAGCACAGAGAGCAGAGGCCAAACAGCTCCAGGGAGCACGAGGAAAAAGCCATACAGAAGCCAAGAGAATTCTGAAGTTGAGTCATCTCTAGAGGAGTCCTGGAATGAAGAAAAACTTAGGCATCTCTGGCTATTAGTGCACCAGGACTTAATCTGACATTCATTTGTCTACTCAGCATTTATTGAGCAGCTACTATGTGCTGTGCTGTGTTTCCAGCTCCTTCATGCCCACAGCTCCTAGCCCAGGGACTGACACAAAATGCACTTGATATATGTCATTAAATCTCAATCTGAAGGGGCTCTCGATGTAGTAGGACACAAGATGTAAACAAATAACCATCAAGGTGCAAAAAGGGGCAAAGTGCTCATTTCAAGGGTCAGGGATAGACCGAGCACTGGGAGGGACCAGTGAAAAAACATGGGAGAGATGACAGGATGGGAGAGGTAACAGCAGGCCTCAGCCTGGGAACTAGATGGAGCAGCCCAGGAGAAGAGAACATCATTAGCAAAGACCTAGAGGCTATTAGAAGGCTGCGTGAGCTAATGTTGGGGCACACAGGCCAGTCTGGCTGTAGCCCGGTCTATGTAAAGGGGACTACGAAAAAAATGAGAAGAGAAAGGCAAGTTGGGGGCAGATCCCAAGAGGACTGTGCATGGCAGGCAGAGGAGTCTGAACATTCTCCTGCAGGCCAAGAGACAGTGAAACCACTGGAGCTCTGCAGAAACCTTGGCCTGGCCGTACCTCATCAGAGGCTTGATGGAGCAAGAGCAGGAGGGGCATCTATTAGGAGACTACGGCAAAAATCCAGGAGGCCATCAGGAGAGGGAGCCTGACTCAAGCAGTGGTCCCCAGAGCTCTGCTGGGGCAAGCCCGGAGCCATGCCTGGAGTATCTTCAACATCTTCATACCCAGCCTGCAGGAGGCAATGGTGTACCATGGGCTCGGGAGCCAGACAGTTCTGGGCCCATGCAGTTGTGTAACCTCAGGCAGGTCACCGCACCTCTCTGATTCTTGTTTCCTCGTCTGAAAAATGAGGATAATAATAACACCCACCTGGAAGGGACTCTGCGAATGAGATAAGAGGCAATACTGCATGGTGGGTAAGAAGGAGGCAGGCAGACTGTGGGGCCTGACCACCTGGAATCCTTTTAGCTCCTTCTCACTTCTGCTGCTTATTCATTGAGTGACCTTGGGGAAGTTAAACAACCTTTCTGGTCCTTAGTTTCCTCATCTGTAAAGCAGATTTAACAACAATATCTACATCAAAGGATTCATGTGAAGACTGAATGAACTAATACATGGAAAGCGCTTAGAACAAATAGTGCGTGGCACACAGTAAATGCAGTTTAAAAAAAATGTTAGCTATTATTACATAAAGCCACATAGGGTGGTGCCTGGCTGAGATTCACTCAGGACACGTGTGGCCTTTTCGCCATGCTCCATGCCTTTACGACACTCCCAGCAAATTCAGAGGCCACAGCAGGCAGGGTGTGGGACAGATGAAAGAGTAGCAGAGAGCAAGCCTGGGTCCAGTTTTACTCCCACCTCGCCCTCCATTGGACACCAGGAGACACCCACTCTCTTCAGAGCTCCCCTCCCGGGTCCTCGACCAGTGGCCTGGCCTGACCTGATCTCTCCTTCGTCTGAAAAACCTCCATTCCTCACCGCCCTTGCTACTCATTTTGTCCTGAGTACCATCGCAATGGGCAGGCCTGGAACCCTGTGTCTCTGGCCAGGGGGAGAGGGGCTCTCCAGCACAGAGAGCACGGTGTTTGCTGAGCCTGGTGGCCCCTTCTGCTCTGTGCACACAGCCAAGAAATGTTTGTGGATGAAAACAACCCCATTCTTGCCCAGGATCTAGACAGAGAAGCAAGACTCCTCTAATTCTCATTCAACTCGACATTATCATTTCCTCCCACACAAGTATAAGGCTTCCAACACAGTAGGGGGACAGTAAATGGTTTTTCCTCCTGGGAAGAAGGAGAGAATCCCCCTGGGAAGAATCCTCAAGACCACAAAGAAGACAGACTTCCCCAGGGCCCCTCCCTGGGCCCACTCTCTCCCTCCCTCCCAGTGCCCTTAGCTCCTGCGGGGAGCACTCTGACACCCCATTGCACACAGGAGACAGGCCAGCAGCCATGTGGTAGATCACACATTGCCCTGGCTGTCAAGAACAGGCTGGCCCCTCTGGTAGCTGTCCCCCAAAGTGAGCCAGCTTGCAGGGCGGGCATGGGCTGGGGGCAGAGTATGCAGTTACCACCAAACCAGCCTTAGCCCCCCACCGCCCACAGTAGAGCCAGAGCTAGGCCCATGCAAAAAGTATGGGAAATGCAGCTCTCTTCAGCGTGGAGCAACTGAGCAGTGGCCCCCAGCACGCCTATAAATCATTCCAGGCACCAGACCTGCAAGGAGGGTCAGGCCAAGATCAACGCCAAAGCACAGCCCTTCTCTAATCATCTGGAGGGAGGCAACAATCCCAAAGAAAAAGACCTGAGCATTGGTGGAGACCAGCAGCTACTGAAAAACAAACAAGCAAAGCCCTCACATACAGAGGACCAGCGGCCAGCAGGAAGTCAGGCCTCATCTGGCTCTATGCTGCACTAGAAAGGCCACACCCAGAGCACAGCAGAAGGCAGCCTGGCATCCAGAAACCTGTCCAGATGAGACAGTGCGGGAGGAGGTGGGAATCCTGGGGGGATGACATGGGTGGGAGTGGACATGACAGCTGCTATCAACCATATAGGGAAAGTTCACAGGACCAGGAGTCTGTCTTATGGGTAGTGTGACCTCTGGTGTGTTGCTTCACTTCCCTGAGCCCTCAGTTTCTTCAGCTGTAAAAATGTGGATTGTGGTGACAGACACACATGGTCATTGGGAGGACTGAATAAGTCCCTAGGCAAAGCGGCCCTCAACAAACGGCAGCTGGGCCTAGGCCCGTCTCTCCCCTCTTCCTCCACCAGAGGGAGCCTGGGGACCAGAAGCGCCCAGCCTGTACCGGCTCTACCTATCCTCCCCCAATGCTGCAGCCTCTGCTGCTAAACTCCCACCCTGCCTGCCCTGGCTTCCAGCAGCAGCCTTCTCACCCACTCCTTACAGACACAGAACAGGCTTGGCACAGGAGTCCCTTGAAGCAGCTGTGGTGGCAGCAATGGCTACTGCATCAACAGGCCCTCCTGACGCCTGGCTGGGAAGGAGAGTGGAAAGGAGGGAGACATAGCCTTCTCCCCTCCCCTGTTGACTCCTCCACTCATCCAAGAGTCATCTCCTTTAGCTCAAATCCTCTAGATACCTAAGGTTCTCCTGGCCTCTCCCAGTTCGTGACCTGGCCAGGTCCCGATGCCAAGAGATTCCTGTGGGTTGGAGAGCTCTAGTGGAAAAACAACAGGCCTCGGAGACAAGTGGACTTGGGTTCTAGTCCCAGCTCCATTAGGAACCAGCAGCATAACCTTGAGCAACGTCCCTCCCCCTTGGAGCCTCAGTTTCCCCATCTCTAAAATGGAGTTGCTAACGCTCACTGCACAGGGCCTGTTGTGAGGACCAAAAAAGGTAAAAATGGATGTGCAAATATTGAATATATGGTTAGGAGAAATTCAAAGTACTATTTAAATCCCCTTATTAATCCAGCAGGAAATGTGAAGCAAGGAAATCCAACAAACAGCCTGGAGGGTGCACAAAAAGAGGGAAGGACCAAGAGGCAGGCTTGCATGGATGGCAGAAGCACAGAGCTCAAGAGCAAACGGGCTCCCAGCCAGCCAAGAGATTCAGACCCAGGTCTGTAGATAGAGAATCTGAGGGTAAGAGAATCCTGGAATTGGGGAAGACTTAGGTCATTTCACTGGGCTTTATACCGATTCAGGAATTATGCTTTCTCCAGCTCTCTCTGACCCCCGCTGAGCCTCTGCTGGACACATTCAGCCAGCCCCCACCCCCACATGGTGCTGCAGATGGCCAGATTGGAAAGTTCTTCCTGATTTACACCAAATTTTCCCACTGCTCCTGGTTCTGCTCCCTGGAGCCACACATAAGGAGGCTGCTTCCTCTATCACTGGCCTGACCACGATAGAAAAGTCTTCTGCAGCCCAAGCTCAAGGACCACAATGCCCATCAAGTCGCCCACTGCCCCCACCCCACCATGGCCCTCTCCTGAAAGGGCCTTGCTTGACTGAGCTGGACCCTTCCTCCAGTATGGGGCCCCAAGCCGCACTCAGGCAGTCCTCCAGGAATCAGTTCCCAGCAGCCCCACCTGGACAGGAGAGCCCATCTCCCTCACCCCAAGACTACTCTGGGGCAGCCCACACCAAAATTCAGCTGAGGGTGCACTGCAGTGGAGCCCAACCGAGCCCTCGAGCTGCAGCTGCTGCTCCTGGGGCGCAGCCATCTCAACCCAGCACCCCAGCCTGCTGCCTCACCACGGGGGAGTTGCAGAGAGCTGTCTCCCAGCAGATTTCCTGAGGCAGAAGGCTTCCCCACCCCCAGCCCAGCCTCCAAGAGACACTCTACTGGTTGTGGCACATGGTAGGACCAGCTGAGCAGTGAGAGAAGGGGGAAGGCTGTCCATTCGCTAGAGGACTTCAGACTTGCTCTGTAGTGTGGCTGGATTAGCCACAGAACCATCAAATCTAAGCAGGAGGGGTCCTCAAAGAGCATTTAAGGCAGACCTTGCCTTTTAGAAAGATATGAGGGAACTGATGGCCTGAGAGAGGAAGGGACTCAGTCAAGGTCACAAAGCCAATCTTCAGCAGAGCTGGAAGGGGAAGCCGGGTCTCCTAACTCCCAGTTCAGCGTTGTCTCCAGTACAGCGGAAGAGAAATCAGGGAGCCTTTAGGGCAGCCCTGTGAGCCTGCGTGCCCTTGACTCTCTCAGCCTGACATTCATCCCAGCCAGCTCACCATGGTATCTGCATGGAAGAAGTGCACCCAGCCCATGGCCCACCAACCCAAGAGATATTGCCAAGGTGTCCCAAATAGGCAGACACACAGACCCTAGAACAGAAACTGGCTCTGATCCAAAAGAGGAAAGATCTGTAGACTTCCCTTTCTGGTACACTGTTTAATTGGGTGGTGTTTTTCTTGGGGGTGGAGAGGGGGTGGTCTTTGAGGAACCAGCCAAGGGTCAGACCTCCATCTTTGCTCCCCCATCTTTGCTCTCCCAGCCAGGATGTACGGCAGTTCTCCTCAGACGGATGTCTCAACCTCCAGCAGGCGTTCTGGCCCCCACCCGCCTCCCTGGGAAAGGATGGAGCTGAGGCAGCCGGAGGAGACAAGATCAGGCCTGCACTAAGGACCTACAGAAGAGACCCGAATAGGCCAAAAAAAAAAAAAAAAAGTGGGGGGAGGGCTTTCTTTCCCTTGGGGGTCTGACTTGACAACATCGCAGACAATAAAAATCCCAACCAGCATATTCAAAATAAATAAGTAAAAGAAAAACCATCTTCTGGCAAGGATACAGCTAGGGGGTGAAGGAAGTGGAGGGGGTGATGACCACTCTAGGCCCTCACTGGCCACGGTTTTGAGAAAGAAGAGACGCCTGCACTCATCCGACCAGCCCCGTCTGGGGTGACTAGAGAAGGGGTGTCGCTGCATGAGGGGGACCTGGCTTCTCCTGACAGGCTGGGACAGGAGAAAAGGACATGGAATCAGACACTGGCTTCTTACTTTACCAGGCGGACAAGTTGGAGAGGGAACTAGAGGGGAAGAGCCGGGGGGTACAAACACACGTTCCTTACTTTCTCTGGAGGGTTGTGGCCGGACTGGTGCTGGTACTGGTGCTGTGACCACCGCCGGCCCCGGGGCTGGAACTCCTGGATGCGCCACGGCTCAGCTGGCCCCGCTCCCGCGGTGGCCGGGGCCCCACGCCCACCGCCGCCGAATAGCCAGCTTCCTTCTCTCGGCCCGGGTGCGCTGGCCCGGCCTCCCGCCCGCCACGCTCACGACCCAGGGCTGGGTTCTCGTGGTGCAGGTGGCACTGGGCAACGTCGCGTTCGCGGGCTGGGTAACCGCTAGTGTCCTGGAGCGGGTATGAGGCGTCCCGCTCCTTGTCCCGATACACAGCCTCTCGGTTCTGGTAGGCGCCTTCCCGGTTCGGGTAGCCCACGTCCCGGGCCGCCTGGTGGAACTGGCTCTCCCGCAGCTCGCGGTGGTGGAACTGGGTCTCGCGCAGGTTCTGATACTGGCTCTCGCGGCCGGGGCTATCCCGCGCGCCGTGGGGGTCCCGGTGCAGCTCCCCGCGGTGCAGCTGGCTCTCCTCCCTCAGGTCTCGGTTCTCCTGGGTGAGCTGGTCCAGCTGGCCCTCCAGCTCTTCGATGCGCCGACGCTGGGTCTCCAGCAGCTGCTGCTGGCTCTCGATGATGTTGTTCAGCTCCAGCAGATACTCCACCGCCCGGTTGGGGCTCTCTGATCCCGGACCGCCCGGGGGCCCCGACCCCGCCTCCATTCTGGCGGCCCAGGGGCAGGGGAACGGGCAAGAGAGCCCAGTCCCCGCTCGCTCACGGCGCCACCCTCCCCCGGGCCCAGCCGGGGGAGGGGGCCGGCGGGACGCGAGGGCACGCACCGGGCTCGAGGGCCCGGGGGCCCGGGGGGGCCCGGGAGACAGCGCTGGGGCCGGCGGCACCGGTAGCAGGAGCTGAGGCTGCGGCTGCCGCTACCGCTGCCGCCGCCGCCACCACCACCGCCACGGCTAGGGAGGACGCTGCCCACGGCGCTCCGCCCGCTGCGGAGTCACTGCGCAGCGCGGCCGCGCGGGACCGCCCCGGCCGCTGGCCCGCCCCCCCGCCCCCGCCCCCACCCTGCTCGTCCAGGCCGCCCCCGCGTGCCCCACCTGCAGCTGCCACCCGCACCCGAAGCCCGACCCGCCTCGAGGCACCCAGGCCAAGCCAGGCCTAGTCCCATCAGGAACTGTCAGAGATCTCTCCATTCCATCAGTCCCGGTCCTCACTTAATGCAGCCTAACGAAGCCCTCTATCCCAATCCATTCCCATGTCCCTCGGGTCCGCCAGGCCCAAGATCTTCACCGAAGACATCCCAGGAACCCCCATGCCAGGGAGACCCCAGGTTCAGGCATTCCACGGACTCCCCATTCCCTGAGTCTGCCAAGCCCAGTATCAGATTCCCCATCCCATCCAACGCCTGGACCTATCTCAGGCGACCACCCCCCAGCCCATGTCATGGGCAGTCGCTGGATCTCTCATCCTAGCCGGTCTCTGGACCATCTCCCCATCCCAGCCAGGCCTGTGTCCCTCCAGCCCAGCCAGTCCCCATCTCCCCCATCCCAGGCAGACCCTGGTACACTGCACCCCCCACACACAACATCACAGGCATCCCTTACTCCAGCCGCCCCTAAACTCTCATCCAAGCCAATGCCCAGTTCCCCTATCCCAGCCCACCCCAGGATCCCACGGGTTAGCCAGTTCCTTGTCCTCCAACCAAGGCAGTCCCAGGATCTCCCATCCCAGCAAGCCCTGGGACTCCCCATGGCAGCCAATCTCAGGATCAAAGCTCCATTCCTTCATTCAACCCTCATTTTCTGCTCTCCTTTGGAAATGCTCTCCTTCTTTCAGTCCATCATCTCCATCCAATGAAACTATACCCAGCCTTCAAGACTTAAATGCCACCATGCCAAAGCCAGCTCCGATTTCCCCAGCCAGAAGTGCTCGCTTTCTCTCTCCTCTTGACTTCCTACTGCATTTCCCCTACACCTTTCTTGTGGCACTTGTGGGACAAGTGGAACTCTGCTTCATAGCACATTCATTTGTGTTCTTGTTTTATGTCCTCCGCCAGATGAGTTCCTTAAAGCCAGAAACATGTTGTCACTCATCTTTGTGGGCAGGTTGGGGTAGAGGAGAAGGTACGAGTTTTACCATCACACAAAACTAGATTTAAATTCCATCTTCTCCTTTCTGAACTTCCATTTCCCTATCAATAACACCTACCTCACAGAGGTGGTCTTGGAAAAAAGCATGCAAAAACATTTAACACAGAAGAGATAACCCACAGTATGGGAGGTAATATTTGCAAATGATATATCTAAGGGCTTTGTGTCCAGAATATGTAAAGAACTCTCACAGGTCAACAAAAAAGACAACTCAATTTTTTTTAATGGGCAAAGGGTTTAAATAGACATTTCTCCAAAGAAGATGTACAAATGACCAATAAGCACATGAAAGGATGCTCAATATCATTAGCCGCCACGGAAATGCAGATCAAAACCACACAAGCTTTCCGTGCTACCCATAAGGCATTGTTCTGAGTTCCCATCATAACTTAAAGAGGAACTTTTACAGTGTCCGGAGCCCCTGATGTCTTGCAGGTGAAAAAGGAGGATGTACTTAAATTCCTTGCAGCTGAGAACCACTTAGGTGGCACCAACCTTGACTTCCAAATGGAACAGTGCATCTACATAAGGAAAAGTGATGGCATCTACATAATAAATCTGAAGAGAACCTGGGAGAAGCTTCTGCTATGGCTTGTGCCATTGTCGCCATTGAAAACCTGGCTGATGTTAGTGTCATGTCCTCCAGAAATACTAGCCAGCGAGCTGTGCTGAAGTGTGCTGCTGCCATCAAGGCCACTCCCATTCCTGGCCCCTTCACTCCTGGAACCTTCACTAACCAGATCTAGGACACCTTCAGGGAGCCACGACTTCTGGTGGTTACTGATCCCAGGGCTAACCACTGGCCTCACACAGAGATGTCTTATGTTAACCTGCCTACCATGCCTCTGTGTAACACAGATTCTCCTCTGTGCCACGTGGACTTTGCCTTCCCATGCAACAAAAAGGGAGCCCACTCAGTGGGTCTGATGTGGTGTACGCTGGCCTGGGAAGTTCTGCGCATGTGTGGCACCATCTCCCATGAGCATCTATGGGAGGTCATGTCTGATCTCTACTTCTACAAAGATCTGAAGAGACTGAAAAGGAAGAGCAGCTGCTGCAGCAAAGGTTGTGACCAAGGAGGAATTTCAGGGTGAATGGACTTCTTCAGCTCCTGAGTTTACTGCTGCTAAACTCGAGGTCGCAGACTGGTCTGAAAGCATGCAGGTGCCCTCTGTGCCTATCCAGCATTTCCCTGCTGAAGACTGGAGTGCTCAGCCTGCCACTGAAGACTGGTCTGCAGCTCCCACCACTCAGGTCGCTGAGTGGGTAGGAATGACCACTGAGTGGTCTTAAGCTGTTCTTCCACAGGCTCTTAAACAGAAAATGGAAATAGGGTTGTTGAAAAATAAACATCGGCTTCTTAAAACACACGCACGCACACACACACACACACACACACTGAGATACCTCTTCACACCCACTATGATAACTAAAATAAAATGGACAGACAAAGAGAAATATTGACGAGCATGTGGAGAAACTGGAACCCTCATTCATTGCTGGTGAGAATGTAAAATGGTGCAGTCACTTTGGAAAACAGCTTGGAAGTTTCTCAAAATGTTAAACATAGAGTTAACATGTGACCCAGGAATTCCACTCCCACGTATGTGCCCAAGAAAAATGAAAACATACGTCCACACAAAGACTTGTATATGAATGTTCATAGAAGCATTATTCATAATATCTAAAAAGTAGAAACAACTGAATGTTCGTCTATCGATAAATGGGTAAACAAAATGTGGTATAGCCACACAATGGAATATTATTCAGCCGTGAAAAGGAATGACATACTGATACATCCTAAAACATGGGTGAACCTCAAAAACATTATGCTGAAAGAGATACAAAGGGTCAGATATTGTATGATTCCATTTATATGAAATTTCAGAATAGGCAAATCCATAGAGATAAAAAGTAGAGTAATCGTTGCCAGGGGTTGGGGCATGGGTTGGGGAAAGGGGAGTAACTGCTAATGGGTATGGGGTTTTTTGGAGGGAGAATGAAAATGTTCTAAAATTAGATTGCAGTGATGCTTGCACAGCCCTGTTAATTAAAAACTACTGAATTGTACATTTTAAAATGGGGAATTTTATGATATGTCAATTATATCTGGATAAAGCCAGTTTGTTTTTTTTTTAAAAAAAACACCTTGCCCAGAGTCTAGCACATAACAGCAACTACACAGTAATGAATAACATGTCTTTGGTGCTTACCATGTTCTGGGCACTGTGCTAAACACTTTACACGTACAAACACACTTACCTCCATCTTACGGGTGAAGCAAGTGAAACCCAGAGTTTGAATGATCTGCCCAGGGTCACACAGAGGCATAGCCAAGATGCTCAGATGTTTCCTTCTCACTTCTTTGTACCTTTCCTCAGTACCTTGTACAAAATAGGTGCTCTATAAGTGTTTAATTAATATATCCATCAAATACTTCTATTCATCCAGTGAACATTTACAGAGCACTCATTATGTTCTAGGCAATACCTGCATTCCCATCTTTATCCCTGCTTCTCTCATTCAGATTCCCTGTGGGGCAGAGGGCAGATAGGTACAAATATTCATTCACAAAATATTTCTTGAGTGTCAACTATGTGTCAAGCACTGTTCCAGACACTGAGGATATAGCAATGAGCTAAATAGACAACAGTCCCTAACCTCAGAGAGCTGACATTCTAGTAGGAGAGAGAGACAATATATAAATAGAACATAGAGAGCGTGTTGGATGGTGTACTGGGTTGAATAGTATCCCCAAATCTTGATATTCACTCTGTGAATATGACCTTATTTGGAAAGAAGTTTCTTTGCAGATGTAACCAAGTTAAGGTGAGGTCATAATCTATTAGTGTGAGTCCTAATCCAATGACTGGTGTCATTATGAGGGAAATTTGGACACACACACACGGAGAACACCATGTAAATATGGAGGCGGAGATTGGAGTCTACAAGCCAAGGAATGCCAGGGGTTGCTGGCAACCCCCAGAAGCCAGGAAGAGGCAAGGAAGGATTCTTCCTTAGAGCTTTCAGAGGGAACACGGCCCTGCCAACAGTTGATTCCGGACTTGTAGCCCCCAGAACTGTGAGAGAATAAATCTCTGTTGTTTTAAGCCACCCAGTTTGTGGTACTTTATTACGGCAGCCCTTCAACATCAGCACAGATGGTGCTCTGGAGAAAGACACAGCAGGGAAGGATGATGGAGAGCTCTGGGTGAATCAGACATAGCCTGTGCCCTCAGGAAGCTCCCAGTCTAGTCAGAGAGCTACAACCACAAGTCACAAACAAGACTAACAAGACAGAATGTGCAAAGTGCTGGAATGGAGGCACCAGGACTGGGGTGCTTGGAGGTCTCTATGGATGGGAAAGTATTGGAGCCGAGCTTAGGGTTTCAATAGGTAGAAGTGATAGGCTGAGAAATACCTGTTGAAGGGAGCCACATGCAGTGGGAGGAAAGGAACAGAGTCAGGAAAACAATGTGTGTTTAGGGAACCACATGTAATTTGGTTGAAGAGAGCATGAGAGATGCACGTGTGTGTGTGTGTGTGTGTGTGTGTGTTGTAAGGGATAGGAGGGGATGGAAAGGTATGGCTTGATTCAGCTTCGAGAAGACTCCATTGCCAAACTGGAGCATCTGGACCTTCTCTTATATGCAATGAAAAGTCATGGAAAGTTTTTGAGCGGGAGAGTAACATGGTAGGAGGGGAGGGGGTCCACATGGATATTGTATGCACCAAATGTTACATATTACAAGGTGAGTTTTGTATTGATTTGTTGTTGTTCAGCAGAGACTGTGGCACTGCCTTCTTTTCCTGCCTGCTGCCTCCCGGAGCCATTTCCCAGAAGCCTCAGTCCCTGGTGTGATTGCTCCAACTCCCCTTACCCTAGGGCCAGCTTTGCCAAGGAATGCGAAGCTAGAGCAGGAAAGAACTCTGAAAACGACATCTCACCACTGCCAGTATCCAGTCAACAAGAACTCGTCATGATAATGAGAGCCATGAAATGTTTTCCTCAGATGCAAAGGTGGCATCTGTTCAACTTGGGTTTTCCTATTGGATTCTCACAGCTCTATCCATAAGCAGATCTTCTGATATATCTATTAGCTGCCAGAGAGAAGATGGGAAAATCAAAATTTAAAAAAAATCATTACTCTTTCCCTCAAGGAGTTTACAGTCCAGAATATCAGAGCTGAAGTGACCTTTTTTTCAGATGAGTACACTGAGGAACAGAGATAAATGATTTGCACGATTGCTGTATGACCATTAGACTGCAATTCCTTACTTGGGCTATTTCCTGAGGTCTGGTGTTCCACAGAGTCTTAAGATTGCAGGCTTTAAAGAGCAGAACGGTAGGAAAGTGACCATCTGTGAGGAACATAGCAGAAGGAAAAGGGAAGCAAAAAGGAAGACTCTCATCTCTGTGGAGATCCCTAAAGAGATAGTGGTGCTTAAAACTAAGACAGCATTTGGCTAATTAATTATCCTTCCAGCCCCCTTCCCCCTAGTGGGGGAAGGGGGAAGACGTAACCAAAGTACCTGTCAGTCTTGAGCAGTCTCACAGAAAGGAATCCTAATAGGCTAGTCTAGAGTTTCATTTTAAGAAAAATTTGTAAGCTTGATCCTGTCAGAACATAAAACCACATAACCCTATGTGTTTCCAATTTTGTCCTAGCTGCCATAAAACTTCGAGCCAAATTCAAAGTCCAATTATAATCCAGTTCATTTTAGGTACCTGGCAACATCTATTCCTGCTTCCTTTACATGGGCTCTGGTCTGTTTTCTTCCACAATTTAATCCCCAATTGTCTTTCTTTCATGTTGTAACTGATGAGTTGCCTAACATCAGTTTAAGGCAGGTGAAATATAAATCTTACATAAACTAAACTATATTTACAGATGCTAAGGGGATTTGAACCAATGAAGAACATTTGAAGGAACAGATGATATTTGGTATAGAGGAGAGTAGACTTCTGAAGACATGATTATTAGCTTCAAATATCCAATAGGCTATCATGGGGGCGATGTAATGGAATTATTCTGCTTAGTTTCAAAGGGCACAGGCAGAAGCAATGGGTGAAAATTACAGGGAGATAGATTACCAGAGGGAAGAAACTTCTCACAGGCAAAGCTTAATGAAGATGGTGAGTTCACCGTCATTGGAGGTGTTCAAATAGTGGCTGCACGGCCTCATTTGGAGGGTCTGTTGCATAGAGAATATAAACACTGGATGGAGAGGTTGGATAAGATGATTGTAAAGGCCCTTTCCAGCCCTGATATATGCAAAACACAGTCCTAGATGTAGAAAAGAAGACTGAGGAGGGGGGGTATTTGGGGAGAGGGGACTGGAAAGAAAGAAACAAAAGTTCATTGAATGCTGGAACATTCTAGCAAAAAGCAGTAAGCCCTAACTGCTCCTGAGACCCTTGTAAAAGGAAAGGTCCATAAACAGAACCCAAGCCTGCATTTCCCCAGTCCTATGCCATGTGACTGCCATAGGGCAGGAGAAATAGAAGAATCAGCTCCATTGGTCCCTCTACCATCTAACCAGCCATCATTTGAGGAAAAGCAAGTCAAGACCGTTAGAGCTGGAAGGGGCCTTAGAGATTCTGTCGTCCCAATCCCTCATTTTAGGACTGGATAGAAAGAGGCACAGAGAGTGGAAGGGGCCTGTCTACCTGTCAGCCACTTCACCCGGCCATGTGCTGCTGAAGGGCACAGACAGTTTTGTTTACCTTTCAATCCCCCAGTGGGGCCTGGCCCCAGGTCCTTGCGCATGGTGGGCGCACAGTAAGCAGTTGGAAAATTGAGTTGAATTGCCCAGAAAAAAGTAGAAGCTAAGTCTTTTGACCCCCAGCCTATGATGCTTCCCATGACAAAATGTCATACAATTCAATTCAGCAGACATTTATTTGGCATCTGTGTGTGCCAGCCCTGGAGCTATAGGAAGAGATGAAAAAGAGGCTGGGCCCTCGAGGAACAAATGGCTCCTCCTGGGAGCTGAGCTCTTCCCCTCTCGGGGCCTGCACAACTGCTGTTCTTTTGGCATGGAAAGCTCTTTTCACTGCCTTTGCCTACTTACCACCTATTCATCTTCAGATCTCAGTTCAAATGTCCGTTCATCAGCGGCACCTTCTCTCACTCCCGAAAGAGGCAGATCCCCCTCATACATGCTCTCAGCGAGCCCTTCTCCTTCCTCAGACCTCACAAGTGTGTAATTACATGTTGCTTTGTGCAGTTCTTTGTTTGCTTCCCTCCTGCCTCCCTCACTAGACTGTTAGCTCTACAAGGGCAGGCACCCTGTCTGTTTTGCTCCCACTGTACCGTGGGTTTGGCAAAAAGCCTGGAACATGGTAAGTAAGCAATAAGCAATCCATGTTTGTCGAATGCACGAATCAACAATTTGATGGGATATATAGATAGATCAGTTATAACTACAATTCACTGTGATAAGGGGTATAAGGTAATACAGAAATCAATTCTTTGTGAAGGAGGAAGCTGGCTCCTGTATCAATGGAGCTGGCCTTGTAGAATGCATACACCTCCAGACAATCAAAGCTTGGGACGAACAGCATAGCCTTGTGAAAGTGTCTGTTATGTTCAGACAAACCAAAGCTACGTGTCAGCATCCCTCTATTTCCCCATTCCCCTGAGAAGCAGGCTCCTTCTGCCACGATGGGATAGACTGGGCATCTGAGTGCTGATCGGGATTTGAGCACAACTGGCAAAATCAGACCACGTGGGGCTGGCAAGGCCAAAAGGAAGCTCCTGGGATTTGAGACCCACAGATCTCTCTGTTCCTCAGTGTTCTCCTCTACAGGAGAAAGTCCCAGAGCTCCTGGAATGAGGGGACAGTTCTGCACCTTTTGGGTAAGGATAAGGCCTCCTCCCAGGCATAAGAGAGTGTTGCCCTCTAGTGATAATAACAATACTAACAACGCTAAGTAGTGGATGTGGTCCTTGCTAGGGTGACCAACCATCCTGGTTTGCCCAGGATTGTTTCAGCACTGAAGTTCTGCTTCCCAGGGAACCTCTGAGTCCCAGTCAAACTGGGATAGTTGGTCATCCTACCCCTTTATGGTGTTCAATGCACTCCAAGTACACACGATTTCATTTAATGGCTTATAACTCCCAAGGCCAGGAATCAGGATTCAGGCCCCACAGATCTGTAGAGCTTTAGAGATACAGCCTGTTTTCCAGATGAGGAAAGAAAGCCCAAGAGAAGGGACGTAACTTCCTTGTTCAACATCACATTACAAATTAATGGTAGAACCGGGATCACCATCTAGGCATCTAGACCCACAGCCTCACACTCTTTGCCCCTGTCTGGCATGCTCTTGCCTACTCTGTCAGTTTTTCTAGGTCCCACATCCTCTAGGAAGCAGTCCCTAAACTACCCGCCCCTTAATCCTTTCAGAAACCTGCTCCCTTTGAAAGCCTAAAACACTTTTTCATCACTTAGCATGTGCTATAGGTATACTGGGTGTTTCTTTAATCATTTAAATGTATAACTAGAAAAAAGGGAAAGCTCCTTGGCCCCCACCCCCAGGCCCCCAGAGGTACTGGGGAGGGGAGCAACCTCCGGGCAGGAGAGTCTCAGGTGTGCCCATAGTTTGTCCAGAGCCTTGGGGAAAGGGCATTTGGCATTGCAGAGCAAGGCAAGAAGCAGAGAGAGGCTTTTGCAATCACCAGGCAAGATGGATTTGAGAGGCAAAAGCTGAGCAGAGGTGAGAAGGCATCCCTGCGGCCTCAAGAGGAAAGGAGAGAGAATGAGAGCCTTCCTTGCCCCAGTGATACCACCAAGGAATGAGTCCTAGTTTTCTTGCTACCAGGATTGTAATGTCCTTCTCTGCTCCCCTGGTCCCTGAGAAGGACCCCCCAAATCAGCTCTTGCCTCTCCCCTCCACTGAGACAAATTTGCAAACTCCCACATCTCTGTGGAAACGGCAGAGAGCAAGAGAGAAGAAAAAAGGAGAAAAATCCACCCACATGCCAACAAATTGGAAAAAAAATAACCCAGGCCTTGTCTCCCTCAGCTGTTGGCTTACTGCTCCCTCCCACTGTGGCGGCTGCTCCTGCCTCCCGGACAGGGACCTGGCTCTGTGCAGCCTCCTTTCCCATCCGGAGCTGGCTTTTGTCAATACCCCACCCTCATCTCCAGCTATGAGAGGGAGGGTCCTGGATCCCAGGGGTAGGAAAGCTGGAAGGAAGGACTGACAGAGTCACCAAATGCTTGTGGAGAACCACAGACTCAGTCCCCATCACTGTCCCCAAAACCATGCAGGGGACTTTCCTCCCATCTCAGGGAAAGAAGTCAAGGAGCTCTCCTCTTTCAGGCAACTTCTCCCTCAGGTACTATCCCCTGCCCATTCCCTCTGCTGCCTATCCCTACCGTTTCATTTTTATGCTCTGTTTTCAGTCTAACTCTCTCTACTCCAATCATTTTGTTCCCTATCCTTTCTTCGCCTTCTGTCCCAGTTCAGGGCACCATATATTTTTAAAAAACAAAAGAAAGTGTGTTAATAGGAAAGGAAGGCTCTGGAAATCATCACTATTAGGAACTGTTGAGGAAAATAGAGATGTTTAGCCTGCAGGAGAAAGGATATGGCCTCATAGAATCATGGAAAGAAGGAGCCACAAGCCCTTTTTTTGATAACCTTGTCCAATCCTTCATTTTATAGATGAGGTGACTGAGGTCCAGAAAGGGAAGACGACCTGGGCTGTCATGCAAAAGAGGGGACAGCCTTGGTCTGTGGGCCTCCAGGAAACAGGAGGACCAGTGGGTAAAAGATATGAGAAGGTAGATTTAAATGACAGTTTTGTTTCTTCTTTCCGAATCCTCATTCTTGTTATTCCATTTCCTTGTCTTACTGTGCAGGATCTCCAGTTCAATGCTGAACAAAAGGAGCAATAATGGGCATCCCTGTCTTGTTACTCACCTTGAAGGGAAAGTTTCAATGTTTCACCATTATATGTGTTTGCTCTAGGATTTTAGAGGATGCTTTTTTATCAGGTTAAGGAACTTCCCTCTTATTCCTAGGATGCTAAGAACATTTTTACATCACTAACAGGTGTTAAACTTTATCAAAGGCGTCCTCAGCATCTTTTGTAATGATCATAAGGGTTTTTTCCTCTTCTAATCTGTTTATATGGTCAAGAATTCAGTATTTAGTTCAAGAGAAAGATGGACTTTCTAACATACAAAATCATTCAAAGAGGCACTGGCTACCTCATAGATCAAAGTAGTCAGCTCCAAGTCACTGGAAATGTTCAAGCAAAAGCACAGCCATTCAATAAATATGTAGGTGCCAGGTGTTGTTCTAGGTGCCGGAGACTTAGTGGTGAAGAGGGTCCCTGCTCTCCTGGAGCTCACACTTTAGAAGAAAGATGACTGACACAAACAAGCAAACAAATACACTAATAAGATAATTTCAAAAAGTCAAAAAGTCAATGAAAACAAAGAAAAAACAGTACAAAGATAGTGTGACTGGGTGGGGATGGGGAGCAAGATTAAATAGAGTAGTCAGGGAAGGTCTCTCCAAGGGCGTGGCGATTGAAGCAAGATTGAATGACAAGATCTTCTTTCATGAAGATCCAGAGGCATGGCATCCCAGACAGGGTGAAACACAAGGGCAAAAGTCCTAGGGTGGGAGTGAGTTTGGTGTATTCAAGGGACTTCAGGAAGAAGTCTGACTGGAGAGAGCAAGAGGGACGGGTACTAGATGAGGCAGGAAAGAAGTTCTGGGGCAAGACTGGGTAGGGCCATGTCAGCCATGGGAGGCTGTTTAGATTTTAGTCTAGACACAATGAAAAGCCATTGGAGGGTTTTGAGCTGGGAGTGACATGGCCTATGATCACTCTGTCTGATGTGCGGAGAACAGATTAGAGTGGGGGCAAAACTGGAAACAGGTAGACCAGTTAGGAGGGTATTTATGAGACCACTTAGGAGGTCCAGGCAAGAGACTATGACTGCTTGGGCAAGGAGGGTGATGGTGGAAAAAGATAAGCGGACAGATTTGGAATATGCTTTTACCTGAACGGTACTATCAATCAATTTGACCTCATTGGCATTTATGGACTACTCCATTCAACAACAACATAATGCACATTCTTCTCAAGCTTGCAGGTAACATTCACGAAGATGGACCATATTCTGGGCCATAAAACACATCTTAACATGTTTAAAAGAATAGGCATCAGACAAAGTATGCCCTCCAACCGCAGTGGAGTTACACTAGAAATCAGTAACAGAAAAATTGCTGTGAAACCCCCAAATATTTAGAAATTAAACCACACATTTCTAAATAACACATGGGTCAAAGAAGAAGTCATGAGAGAAATTATAAAATATTTTGAGTTAAATGAAAATGAAAATACAATTTATCAAAATTTCTGGGGTTGTAGAAAATCTCAAACAATCTACAAAAAAGAAATCTCCTATCACTAAAAAGAAAGTATAACAAGGTCACAGGATACGAGGTCAATACATAAAAATCAATTGCTTTTCTGTATACCGGCAATGAACAATTAGAACTTGAAATTTAAAAAATGCTAGTTATAATAGCAACAGAATAGTGAAATATTTAGGTGTAAATGTAACAAAATATGTACGGGATCTGAAGGTGAAAAAGTACAAAATACCGATGAAAGAAATCAAAAGAGATCTAAATAAATAAAGATATATTCCATGTGCATGGATAAGAAGACTCAATAATGTTAAGATGTCAATCCTTCCCAACTTAATGTATATATTCAACATAATTTCAGTCAAAATACCAGCTAGTTATATTGTAGACACAGACGAAATCATTCTAAAGTTTATATGGAAAACCAAAAGACCTAGAATAACTAAAACAATATTGAAGAAAAGAATAAAGTTGGAGGATTCACACTACCTGGTGTCAAGAGAGCTACAGTACTATAAAGCTACAGTACACAAAACAGTGGTATTAAAGAAAGAAGAGACATATAGATCAATGGAACAAAATGGAATATATTTTGAGGCAGAGCCAGCAGAACTAGTTGGTAGATGTACAGGGTGAGGAAAAGAAAGGAATCAGGAAGGACTATCTTACTAGATGGGAAGACGATTGGGTTAGGTACCTTCTAAAATTTCTTCCAAACTTTAAATTTTAATCAAAGATTGTGTGGTCTGTGATTCCTTGACCTGCCCCACATAAGTCTCCTAACTCACTACAGTTATACTTGGAGCTGAGGTCTCCCTACTTTCCGATCCCACACCTCCAAACTGAGGGCCCCTACTCCCCTTTCCTCTTCTGTGGAGGGGATGTTGGAAGCTCTCTGCAAGCAAGATCCAATGAGCAGAGTGAATGCTGCCTCTAGTCTTGGTTTTAAAAGACTTCAAGCTATGTGTGTCAGAGACCCTTTAATTAGTGTGTTAATGAAGCATTAGAGAGAATATGAGGAAAAGAGAGGAAAAGAGAAAAAGAATGGAGAAAAGGGAAAAGGAGAAGATGAAGAAGAAGGGGAGATGGGGGAGGGGAGGAAAAGGGACAGAATAAATGATCTGTTGGCAGAAAGAGGGGAGAGGAGCAGGCCATGATGGCACACAGGAGTCCCCTGGGGCAGAGTGCATCCAGCCCTGCTAGCCTCAGTCCCTGTCCTCAGCAAGATCCCCTCCTTATTTGAGGCCCTAAGAGAGCTGAGAGACTGTTAATGGAGAAATAGTCCTTTAAAGTGACTACATCTGTTCAGAGTTGGGGGAGGGGGCGGGTGGGTGAAGAGAAATGGATGGAGTTAGAGCAATGTGCTCAAACTTTTGTTGAGTCAGACATCTGTCTGAGAACATAAGCTATGGCCTGCATACTCCCCTCAGAAAAATGCTAATACACACAATCGTGACAAATTTTGCCTACCATTCAGCATGCTCATGGATTCTCTGAAACCCTCCACGAACCCCTATGTAGAATCTGAATGAGAGAATATTTCAGAGGCAAAAATCAATATGATTAGTGAATGCATTGCATGCGGTAGTTAACAGAGTGAGTCAAAGAGGAAGCCTGGGTTTATGGCTGAGGTGGCTGAGTGGATGATGGAACGATTCACCGAGACAGAGAACACCCAAAGAAGAACAGGTTTCAGGGGAAAAACACTGAATTCAACTTTGGACCTGCTGAGTTTTAAGTGTCTGTGGGATATCCAAGGGGAGATATTTGGGAGGCAGTTGGATATATAGATTTGAAACTGAGGAAAGAAATCTAGGCAGGAGCTATAGAGTTGGGAGCCATCAGCATGGAGATGGTTTTTAAAGCCATAGGAATGGATGAGTGAGATTGCCCACTGCAACTGTAAAGAGTGAAAAGGGGAAAGGGCCTTGGATATAACCTTATTGAACACCAACATTTAAGGAAAGGGCAGAGAAAGAGAGACCCACAAAAGGGGCCGAGAAGTAGTGGCCAAAGGGTAAAGAGTAGAACCAGGAGAGTGTGATGTCCCAGAGACCAAGGGCAAATCATCTTCCAAATGGAGGGAATTGTCGACACGCCAAATATTACACAAAACAAAGTCTGAAAATCATCTACTAGATTTAGCAACAAGATCACTGGTGGTCTTGCAGAGAACACAGAGTGGTAGGGGTGGATGGCATATTACAATGGGTTAAGAAGGAAGGAGCAGAAGCCAAATGCAATGGGTTAAGAAGTGACCAGAGGACAAAAAGGTAAAAGAAAAAAGTGAGCAGGAGGCGAGGAAGTATGGACAGGAGTGCAAACAACTTTCTCAAGCTGTTTGCCCATGACAGAGAATAGAGAAATAGGGCAGAAGCTAGAGAGTGATGAGGCACTGAAGGCAGTGTTGTAGTTGTATTAAGATATACATTTATTTATTTATTGGTGAGAACTCAAGTTCTATTCTCTTAGCTAATTTCAATTATACAATACAGTTTTGCCAACTATAGTCACCACGTTATACATTAGATCCTCAGACCTTATTTACCTTAGAGCTGAAAGTTAGTACACTTTTACCAACCTCTCCCCGTTTCCCCCAACCCCCAGCACTTGGTAACCACTTTTGTACTCTTTGTTTCTATGAGTTTCACTTCCTTTTTTCAGATTCCACATATAAGTGATACCATGCAATATTTGTCTCTTTTTTTTTTTTCTGAGGAAGATTTTCCCTGAGTTAACATCTGTGCCAATCTTCCTCTTTTTGCTTGAGAAAGATTTTCCCTGAGCTAACATCTGTGCCAATGTTCCTCTATTTTGTATGTGGGTCACCACCACAGCATGGCCACTGCCAAGTCAGGCAGGTCCTTGCCCGGGAACTGAACCTGGGCCACCAAAGTGGAATGTACCTAACTTAACCTCTAGGCCACAGGTCCAGCCCCCAATATTTGTCTTTTTCTATCTGTCTTATTTCAGTTAGCATAATACCCTCCAAGTCTGTCATTGTTGTCACAAAGGCAGGATTTCCTTTTTTCTCATGGCTGAATAATATTCCCTTGTACATATACATGCATACCTCAGAGATATTGCAGGTTCACTTCCAAATCACTGCTATAAAGTGAATATCACCGTAAAGCGAGTCATGATTTTTTTAGTTTCCCACTGTGTATAAAAGTTAAGTTTAAAAGAATCCTAAAATCCATATGAAGCAACAAAAGACCCTGAATTGCAAAAACAATCCTGAGAAAAAAGAACAAAGCTGGAGGCATCACAATCCCCGACTTCAAAATATACTACAAAGCTATAGTAATAATAACAGCATGGTACTGGTACAAAAACAGGCACACGGATCAGTGGAACAGAATTGAAAGCCCGGAAATAAAATCACACATCTATGGACAGCTAATCTTCGACAAAGGAGAGAACACATAATGGAGAAAGGAAAATCTCTTCAACAAATGGTGTTGGGAAAACTGGACAACCATATGTAAAAGAATGAGAGTAGACCATTCTCTTATGCCATTCACAAAAGTAAACTCAAAATGGATCAAAGACTTAAAAGTAAGACCTGAAACCATAAGACTTCTAAAAGAAAATGTAGGCAGTACATTCCTTGACATCAGTCTTAAAAGGATCTTTTCGGACACCATGTCTTCTCAGACAAGGGAAACAATAGAAAGAATAAACAAGTGGGACTTCATCAGACTAAAGAGCTTCTACAAGGCAACAGAAAACAGGATTGAAATGAAAAGACAACCTACCAACTGGGAAAAAATATTTGCAAATCATATATCTGACAAAGGGTTAATCTCCATAATATATAAAGAACTCACACAACTCAACAACAAAAAAAATCAAACAACCCAATCAAAATATGGGCAGGGGATATGAATAGACATTTCTCCAAAGAAGATATACAGATGGCCAATAGGCACATGAAAAGATGCTCATCATCACTGATCATCAGGGAAATGCAAATCAAAACTACACTAAGATATCACCTTACACCTGTTAGAATGGCTGTAATAACCAAGACAAAAAATAACAAATGTTGGAGAGGTTGTGGAGAAAAAGGAACCCACATACACTGCTGGTTGGAATGCAAAATGATGCAGCCACTGTGGAAAACAGTATGGAGATTCCTCAAAAAATTAAAAATAGAAATACCATACGACCCAGCCATCCCACTACTGGGTATCTATCCAAAGAACTTCAAATCAGCATCCAAAGAGACTTATGCACCCCTATGTTCATTGAAGTATTATTCAAGATAGCCAAGATGTGGAAGCAACCTAAGTGCCCATTGATCGATGACTGGATAAAGAAGATATGGTGTATATATATATACAATGGAATACTACTCAGCCATAAAAAATGACAAAATTGTCCCACTCACAAAAACACGGATGGACCTTGAGGCTGTTATGTTAAGCAAAATAAGCCAGATAGAGAAAAACAAACTCTGTATGATTCCACTCATATGTGGAAGATAAAGAACATGTGGACAGAGAGAACAGATTAGTGGTTACCAGGGGAAAGGGGGGTGGGAAGTGGGCACAAAGGTGAAGGGGTGCACCTATAGGATGACTGACAAGTAATAATGTACAACTGACTGGTGACGTCAGCATCATGGCAGAGTGAGTTCTCTCAGAAATCTTCCCCCTCCAGGGGCTGGCCCGGTGGCATAGCAGTTAAGTTCCCACTTTCTGCTTCAGCAGCCTGGAGTTTGCTGGTTCAGATCCCAGGTCTGGACATGGCACTGCTTGGCAAGCCATGCTGTGGCAGGTGTCCCACATATAAAGTAGAAGAAGATGGGCACGGATGTTAGCTCAGGGCCAGTCTTCCTCAGCAAAAAGAGGATTGGCAGCAGATGTCAGTTCAGGGCTAATCTTCCTCAAAAAAAAGAAAGAAAGAAATCTTCCCCCTCCAATACACAATGAAAAAAATCCATACTCCAACATAGGACATCCAAACTCAACACAAAAAAACATTGGAGAGATCCACACAGCCATACGACGGAGGGCAGAGAGGCTGGAGCCCCCCTTGGAGGTGGAATAGGGTAAGAGAGAAATTCGCTCCCTCCCCTAAAGACTGCAATGGGGACTGGGAGAGGCCTCCCAGAGGGAAGGAACAGGGGAGGGGATGATGGTTCCCTGGAACATCAAGGACTCCATAGGGCCCTTGCAGCCTAGAGGGAAGCCCACTACAAGGGCGAAAGCTTTCAGTGTGTGTGTGGGGGTGACCTCATCAAGCCAACACCCCAGGAGAGCAGAGAGGGAAAATGTAGGAGAAAGTATCCCTCCCCCTACCCTCTCAGCGTGGCTCCAGCCCCTGGGATTTCAGTTGAAGGCAGAGGGCTCAGAATACTGGGCTCTTGACCCCCATCCAGTGACGATAGGTGGTAACTGCAACATAATAATGCCAGGATGCAAAAAAAAAAGAGTCCTTAGCAATATCAAACACTATATTAGATCTCCAGACTAGAGAGAAAATGACAAGTACCCAGAAATCAGTCCTGAGGATGCAGAAATATGTAATCTAAATGACAAAGAATTCAAAACTGCTATCATCAAAAAACTCAACGAGGTAAAAGAGAATGTAGAGAAACAATTCAATGAGTTCAGGAGCTACTTCACAAAAGAGGTTGAAACTATAAAGAAGAATCAATCAGAAATATTAGAGATGAAAGACACAATGGAAGTGATGAAACAAAATATGGATTCCCTGAATGCTTGAGCAGACATCATAGAGGAGCGCATCAGCATAATTGAAGATAGACATGTTGAAATGCTCGAGATAGAGGAGGAGAGAAAACTAAGACTAAAAAGAAATGAAGAAAGTCTCCAACAAATATCTGACTCAATTAGGAAATGCAACATAAGAATTATAGGTATTCCAGAAAAAGAGAAGGAGAATGGAGTAGAAAGCTTGTTCAAAGAAATAATAGCAGAGAACTTCCCAAACCATGTGGAAGAGGCTGCCAGATCTCCTAAATATGTCAATGTAAAAAGACCTACTGCAAGGCATATAGTAGTGAAACTGGCAAAAGTGAATGACAAAGAAAGAATACTAAAGGCAGCAAGGCAGAAGAAAATAACCTACAAAGGAACCCCTATCAGCTTTCAGCCAATTTCTCTGCAGAAACCTTACAGGCTAGGAGAGAGTGGAATGACATATTCAAATCATTGAAGGACAAAAACTTTCGGCCAAGAATACTCTATCTAGCAAAAATATCCTTCAGATATGATGGAGAAATAAAAACTTTCCCCAACAAACATAAGCTGAGGGAGTTCATAGCCACAAGACCCCTACTACAAGAAATCCTCAAGAAGGCCCTCACACTTGAAAAAAAAAGGGAAAAAGGGTTACAAAGCATAGAGTAAGGAGTTAAATAGGTAGACAGTATCAGAGCAGGATAGCAAATACTTAAATATAGCATTAAAGACAAAGGGAAGGAAAACACCAAAAACAAAGATAATCTTGTCATTTTAATCACAAACTCATAACACAAGATGGAATAAGATGTGAGAAAAACAACTTAGGAGGGGAAGAGGAAAGGGACTGAATAGGTTTAGTCTAAGGAAATTAGAGGCCATCAGAAAAGGGACTATCTTATCCACAAGATCTTGAATACAAACCTCAGGGCAACCACTAAATAAAAAAGCAGAACAGAGACACAAAT
Source organism: Equus quagga (assembly GCF_021613505.1). Lineage (NCBI taxonomy): Eukaryota > Metazoa > Chordata > Mammalia > Perissodactyla > Equidae > Equus > Equus quagga. The sequence goes on from NC_060276.1 coordinate 79,260,497, forward strand.
AATAAATGAGGAGAAAACAAACAAACACAATATAAAAAACTACATAACTAGATTGGTAGACCAAAATACACAAGACGAGAAACTAAGGAAATGCAGGAGAACCAGAAAACGAGTGATAAAGTGGCAGCATTAAGCCCTCATATATTGATAATCACCATAAACGTAAATGGATTGAATTCTCCAATAAAAAGACACAGAGTGGCGAGATGAATTAAAGAACAAGACCCAACAATATGCTGCCTCCAGGAAACACATCTCAGCTCCAATGACAAACACAGGCTCAGAGTGAAGGGATGGAAGACGATACTCCAAGCTAATGGCAAACAAAAGAAAGCAGGTATTGCAATAATTATATCAGACAAAGTAGACTTCAAGATAAGACAGGTAGGGGCCAGCTCCATGGCCGAGTGGTTAAGTTTGTGCGCTCCACTGTGGCAGCCCAGGGTTCAGATCCTGGGTGCGAACATGGCACCACTCGTCAGGCCACGTTGAGGTGGCGTCCCACATCCCACAACTGGAAGGACCTGCAACTAAGATATACAACTATGTATCAGGGGGGTTTGGGAAATAAAGCAGAAAAAAAAAAAAGATTGGCAACAGTTGTTAGCCCAGGTGCCAATCTTTAATAATAATAAAAAAAAAAAAGACAGGTAAAGAGAGACAAAGAGGGGCAGTACATAATGATCAAAGGGACACTCCATCAAGAAGACATAACACTTGTAAAACTTGTAAATATCTATGCACCCAACACAGGAGCACCAAAGTACATAAAGAAACCATTAACAAACCTAAAAGAAGACATTAATAATAACACAATAATAGTAGGGGATCTCAACACTCCACTCACTTCAATGGATAGATCATCCAGACAGAAAATCAACAAGGTAACAGTGGAATTAAATGAAAAGCTAGACCAGATGGACTTAACAGACATATAGAGAACACTCCATCCAAAAACAGCAGAATACACATTCTTCTCAAGTGCACATGGAACATTCTCAAGAATAGACCATATGTTTGGAAACAAGGCAAGCCTCAATAAATTTAAAACTGAAATAATACAAGCATCTTTTCCGATCACAGTGCTATAAACCTAGAAATTAATTACAAGAAAAGAGCTGAGAAAAAGACAGAGATACAGAGACTAAACAACATACTATTGAACGAGCAATGGATTGCTGAAGAAATTAAAGGAGAAATAAAAAAATACCCGGAGACAAATGAAAATGAAAACATACCATACCAACCCATATGGGATGCAGCAAAAGCCATATTAAGAGGGAAATTCATCTCAAAACAGGCTCACCTTAACAAAGAAGAAAAAACCCAAATAGGTAATCTCAAACTACACCTAATTGAATTAGAAAAATAAGACAAACAAAGCCCAAATTCAGTAGAAGGAAAGAAATAAAAAAAAAAGTCAGAGCATAAATTAACGCTATTGAAACAAAAAAAGGCAGTAGAAAGGATCAGTGAAAAAAACAGCTGGTTCTTTGAGAAGATAAATAAAATTGACAAACCCCTAGCCAGACTTACAAAGAAAAAAAGAGAGAAAGCTCAGATAAATAAAATTAGAAGTGAAAGAGGAGAAATAACAACGGATACCACAGGAATACAATGGATTATAAGACAATACTATGAAAAACTATATGCCAACAAAATGGACAATCTAGAGGAAATGGATAAACTCTTAGACTCTTACAACCTCCCAAAGCTGAATCAAGAAGAAATAGGGAATCTCAATAGACCAATCACAAGTAAAGAGATTGAAACAGTATTCAAAAGCATCCCAAAGAATAAAAGCCCAGGACCAGACGGCTTCCCTGGGGAATTCTACCAAACTTTCAGAGAAGATTTAATACCTATCCCTCTCAAGCTATTCCAAAAAATTGGGGAAGATGGAACGCTTCCTAACACATTCTATGACACCAACATCACTCTGATACCAAAGCCTGACAGGGACAGCACAAAAAAGGAAAACTAAAGGTCAATATCACTGATGAACATAGATGCAAAAATCCTCAACAAAATATTGGCAACCCGCATACAGCAATACATCAAAAAGATCATACATCATGATCAAGTGGGATTTATTCCAGGGACACAGGGACGATTCAACATCTGCAGATCAATCAATGTGATACACCACATTAACAAAATGAGGAATAAAAACAACATGATCATCTCAACAGACGCAGAGAAAGCATGTGACAAGATCCAACAGCCATTTATGATAAAAACTCTTAACAAAAGGGGGTAGAAGGAAATTAGCTCAACATAATAAAGGCAATATACAACAAACCCATAGCCAACATCATACTCAATGGGAAAAAGCTGAAAGCCATCCCTCTTAGAACAGGAACAAGACAAAGATGCCCACTATTGCCACTCTTATTCAACATAGTACTGGAAGTTTTCACCAGAGCAATTAGGCAAGAGCAAGGGATGAAAGGAATCCAAAAAGGGAGTGAAGAATTGAAAGTCTCAGTGTTTGCAGACAACATGATCTTATATATAGAAAACCCTAAAGAATCCATCGGAAAACTATTAGAAATAATTAACTACAGTAAAGTTGTGGGGTACAAAATCAACTTACAAAAATCAGTTGCAATTCTGTATTCTAATAACGAACTTACAGAAAGTGAACTCAAGAATACAATTCCATTTACAATCACAAAAAAAAAACAGAATAAAGCACCTAGGAATAAATTTAACTAAGGAGGAGAAGGACCTATACAATGAAAACTATAAGACATTATTGAAAGAAATAGATAATGACATAAAGAGATGGAAAAAGATTCCACGCACAAGGATTGGAAGAATAAACATAGTTAAAATGTCCATACTACCCAAAGCAATCTACAGATTCAATGCAATCCCAATCAGAATCCCAATGACATTCTTCACAGAAATAGAGCAAAGAATCCTAAAATTTGTATGGGGCAACCAAAGAGCCCGAATTGCTAAAGCAATCCTGAGAAAAAAAGAACAAAGCTGGAGGCATCACAATCCTGACTTCAAAATGTACTACAAAGCCATAGTTATCAAAACAGAATGGTACTGGTATAAAAACAGGCACAGAGATCAGGGGAACAGAACTGAAAGCCCACAAATAAAACCTCACATCTATGGACACCTAATCTTCAACAAAGGTGCCAAGAGCATACAATGGAGAAAAGACAGTCTCTTCAATAAATGGTGTTGGGAAAACTGGACAGCCACATGCAAAAGAATGAAAGTAGACCATTATCTCACGCCATACACAAAAATAAACTCAAAATGGATCAAAAACTTGAAGGTAAGTCCTGAAACCATAAAACTCCTGGAAGACAATATGGGTAGTACACTTTTTGACATTGAACTTAAAAGGATGTTTTCGAATACCATGTCTTCTCAGACAAGGGAAACAAGAGAAAAAATAAACAAGTGGGAGTTCATCAGACTAATGAGCTTCTGCAAGGCAAAAGAAACTAGGATCAAAACCAAAAGACAACCCACCAATTGGCAGAAAATTTTTGCAAATCATATATCTGATAAGGGATTAACTCCATAATATAAAAGGAACTTATGCAACTGAACAACAAGAAAACAAACAGCCAGATCAAAAAATGGGCAGAGGATATGAATAGTCATTTTTCCAAAGAAGATATACAGATGGCCAATAAACACATGAAAAGATGTTCAACATCACTAACCATCAGGGAAATGCAAATCAAAACCACACTAAGATACCACCTTACACGTGTTAAAATGGCTATAATTACTAAGACTAAAAATAATAAATGTTGGAGAGGGTGTGGAGAGAACGGAACCCTCATACCCTGCTGGTGGGAATGCAAACTGGTGCAGCCACTATGGAAAACAGTATGGAGATTCCTCAAAAAACTAAAAATAGAACTACCATATGACCCAGCTTTCCCATTACTGGGTATCTACCCAAACAACTCGAAATCAACAATCCACCATAACATATGTACCCCTATGTTCATAGCAGCACTATTCACAATAGCCAAGACATGGAAACTATCTAAGTGCCCATCGACTGATGATTGGATAAAGAAGTTGTGGTATATATATATATATATATACACACACATATATATACACCACACACACACACATACACACACACACACACACACACACAATGGAATACTACTCAGCCAGAAAAAAGACAAATTCATCCCATTTGCAACAACATGGAAAGACCTGGAGGGAATAATGCTTAGTGAAATAAGCCAGTCTGAGAAAGACAAACACCAGAAGATTTCACTCATATGTGGAATATAAACAAGTACTGGGACAAAGAAACCAGTTCAGTGGTTACCAGGCAAAAGGGGTTTGGGAGGCACAGGAGGTGAAGGGGAGCATCTATGTGGTGACAGTCAAGAAATAATGTACAGGGGCTGGTCCCATGGCCGAGTGGTTAAGTTCACACGCTCCGCTGCGGTGGCCCTGGGTTTTGCCGGTTCGGATCCTGGGTGTGGACATGGCACCGATTGTCAGGCCATGCTGAAGCGGCATCCCACATGCCACAACTAGAAGGACCTGCAAATAAAATATACAACTATGTACTGGGTGGATTTGGGGGAGATAAAGCAGAAAAAAAAAAAAGATTGGCAACGGTTGTTAGCTCGGGTGCCAATTTTTTTTTAAAAAAAAAGAAAAGAAATAATGTACAACTGAAATTTCACAATGATGTAAACTATTATGAACTCAAAAAAAATAACATACAACTGAAATTTCACAATGTCATAAACTATCATAACCTCAATAAAACAAAAGTTAAAAAAATTAAAAAATTAAAAAAGTTATGTTTACACTATACTGTAGTCTAGTAAGTGTGAAATAGCATTATGTCTAAAAAAACAATGTACATACCTTAATTTAAAAATACTTTGTTCCTGGGGCTGGCCCCGTTGCCAAGTGGTTAAGTTCGCACGCTCCACTTCGGCGGCCCAGAGTTTCGCCAGTTCAGATCCTGGGCGCAGACATGGCACCGCTCATCAGGCCACACTGAGGTGGCATCCCACATGCCACAACTGGAAGGACCCACAACTAAAAATATACAACTATGTACCGGGGGGCTTTGGGAGAAATAAGGAAAAATAAAATCTTTAAAAAAAAAACTTTATTGCTAAAACATGCTAACCATCATCTGAGCCTTGAGTGAAGTGTAATCCTTTTGCTGGTGAAGGGTCTCATGAAAGACTCAATATCTGCGAAGTGCAAATAAAACAAGGTATGCCTGCATACCACATCTTCTTCATCCATTCATCCATTGATAGACTCAGGTTGTTTCCAAGTCTTGGATATTGTGAATAATGCTACAATGATGTGAAAGCAGACAACTCTCGGAGATCCTGTTCTCATTTCCTTTGCATATACACCCAGAAGTGGGACTGCTGGATCATACGGTAGTTCTATTTTTAATTATTTGAGTAACCGCCATACTGTTTTCCTTAGTGGCTGCACCAATTTACATTCCCACCAACAGTGCACAAGGGTTCCCTTTTCTTCACATCTTCACCAACCTTGTTATGTCTTGTCTTTTCCATGAAAGCCGTTCTAACAGTTGTGAGGTGAGATCTCATTGTGGTTTTGATTTGCGTTTTCCTGAGTGATGCTGAGCACATTTCATGTACTTGTTGGCCATTTGTGTGTCTTCTTTGGAAAAATGTCTATTCAATTCCTCTGCCCATTTTTTAAATCATATTATTTGGGTTTTTTTGCTATTGAGTTGTATGAGTTCTTTACATATTTTAAATATTAATCCTTATCAGATATGTGATTTGAAAATATTTTCTCCGATTCCATAGGCTGCCTTTTCATTTTCTTGATGGTTTCCTTTGCTGTGCAGACACTTTCAGTTTGATGTAGTCCCACTGTTTATTTTTGCTTTTGTTGCTTGTGCTTTTGGTGTCAAATCCAAAAAATCATTGCCAAGACCGACATCAAGGAGCTTACTCCCTGTGTTTTCTTCTAGGAGTTTTATGGTTTCAGGTTTTATGTTCAAGTCTATACTCCATTTTGAATTGATTTTTGACTATGTTGTAAGATAGGGGTCCAATTTCACTCTTTTGGCTGTCCAGTTTTCTCAACAGCATTTATTGAAGAGACTATCCTTTCCTCATCGTATATTCTTGTCTTCTTTGTCATAAATTAATTGATCATGTATGCATGGGTTTATTTCTGGGCTTCTATTCTCTTACATTGATCAATGTATCTGTTTGTATGCCAATAAATACTTTTTCCCAGTGTTATTGAGACATAATTGACATACAGCACTGTATAAGTTTAAGGTGTACAACATAATGATTTGACATACAACATATATTGTGGAATGATTACCACTATAAGTTTAGTTAACATCCATCACTTCGTATAGTTACAAAATTTTTTTCTTGTGATGAGAACTTTTAGGGTCTAATAGCACACTGTTGTTGTTTTTAAGATTTTATTTTTCCTTTTTCTCCCAAAGCCCCCTGGTACATAGTTGTATATTTTTTTTTTAGTTGTGGGTCTTTCTAGTTGTGGCATGTGGGATGCCGCCTCAGTGTGGCCTGACAAGCGGTGCCATGTCCGTGCTCAGGATTCGAACCAGTGAAACACTGGGCCGCTGAAGCGGAGTGCATGAAATTAACCACTTGGCCATGGGGCCAGCCACGGGGCTGTCGACATCTAGCACATTGTTTTGATTACTATAGCTTTATAATATAGTTTGAAATCAAGAGAGTGATGCTTCCAGCTTTGTTCTTCTTTCTCAAGATTGCTTTGGTTATTCGAGGTCTTTTGATGTTCCAACAAATTTTAGGATTGTTTGTTCTGTTTCTGCGAAAAAATGTCATTGAAATTTTGATAGAGATCGCATTGAATCTGTAGATGGCTTTGGGTAGTATGGACACTTTAACAGTATTAATTCTTCAAATCCGTGAGCATAGAATATCTTTCTATTTACTTGTGTCTTCTTCAATTTCTTTCATCAATGTGTTGTAGTTTTCAGTGTACAGATCTTTCACCTCCTTGGTTAAATTTATTCCTAGGTGTTTTATTCTTTTCATTGCAATTACAAATGGGATTGTTTTCTTAATTTCTCTTTCTGATAGTTCATTGTTAGTGTATAGAGATGCAACTGATTTTTGCATGTTGATTTTGTATCCTGCAACTTTACTGAATTTGTTGATTCGTTCTAACAGTTTTCTTGTGGAGTCTTTAAGGTTTTCTATATATAACATCATGTCATCCGCAATGGAGATAGTTTTACTTCTTCCTTTCCTTTCTTTTTCTTGTCTAATTGCTGTGGCTAGGACTTGTAGTACTACGTTGAATAAAACCAGCAAGAGTGGGTATCCTTGTCTTGTTCCATCATCTTTGAGTATGGTGTTAGCTGTGAACTTATCAAATATGGCCTTTATTATCTTGAAGTACATTCCCTCTATACCCAGTTTAAGAGTTTCTATTTATGAATGGATGTTGAATTTTTTCAATTGCTTTTTCTGCATCCATTAGGATGATCATATGATTCTTATTCTTCGGTTTGGTAATGTGATATCTCATATTGATTGGCTTGTGGATGTTGAACTATCCCTGAATCCCTGGAATAAATCCCATTTGATCATGCTATATGATCTTTTAATGTATTGTTGAATCCAGGATATTGGCCTGTAATTTTCTTTTCTTGTAGTGTCCTTATCTGGTTTTGGCATCAGGATAATGCTGGCCTTGTAAAATGAGATTGAAAGTATTTCCTCCTCTTCTGTTTTTTGGAAGAGTTTGAGAAGGATTGGTATTTATTCTTTAAATGTGTGCTGGAATTCACCAGTGAAGCCATCTGGTCCTGGACTCTTCTTTGTTGGGCCGTTTTCAATTACTGATTCAATCTCCTTACTGGTAATTGGTCTATTCAGATTTTCTATTTCATCATGATTCAGTCTTGGTAGGTTGTATGTTTCTAGGAATTTATCCATTTCTTCTAGGTTATCCAATTTGTTGACATATAGTTGTTCATAGTAGTCTCATATTTTTTGTATTTGTGTGGTATCAGTTGTAATGACTCCTCTTTCATTTCTAATTTTATTGATTTTTGTCCTCTCTTTCTTGGTAAGTCTAGCTAAAGGTTTGTCTATTTGTTTATCTTTTAAAAAAACACCTCTTAGTTTCATTGATCTTTCTTATTGTCCTCTTAGTCTCTATTTCAGTTATCTCCACTCTGATCTTTGTTATTTCCTTCTTTCTACTAACGTTGGGCTTAGTTTCTTCCTCTTTTTCTAGCTCCTTGAGGAATAAAGTTAGGTTGTTTATTTTAGATCTTTCCTTTTTCTTAATTTAGGTGTTTATTGCTATGAACTTCCTTCTTAGAACTGCTTTTGGTGCATCCCATAAGATTTGGTACGTTGTAGTTCCATTTTCATTTGTCTCAAGACATTTTTAAATTTCTTTTGATTTCTTCTTTGATCTATTAGCTGTTCAGTAGCACGCTGTTTAATCTCCACATATTTTTGAATTTACCAATTTCCTTCTTGTAATTGATTTCTAGTTCCATACCATTGTGGTTGGAAAAGATCCTTGATATGATTTCAATCTTCTTAACTTTATTAAGACTTATTTTGTGGCCTAATATATGATCTATCCTGGAAAATGTTCCATGTGTGCTTGAGAAAAATATGTATTCTGCTGCTGTTGGATAGAATGTTCTGTGTTGTTGTTGTCCTTTAATAAAAACAGCTTTATTGAGATATAATTACATAGCATAAAATTCATTTGCTTTAAGTGTATAATTCGATAAATTTTAGCATATTTACAGAATTGTAAAACTATCACCACAACCTACTTTTAGAACATTGCCATCTCTCCAAAAAGACCCTTCACGCCCATTTGTAGTCATTCCTCAACCCCACCTTCAGCCCCAGGCAATCACTGATCTACTTTCTGTCTCTATAAATTTGTGACTTTTGGAAATTTCATATAAATGGACTCATGATATGTGTTTTTTTTGTGTCTGGCTTCTTTCACTGAGTAAAATGTCTTTGAGGTTTATACATGATGTAGTACGTATCAGTACTCTGTTCCTTTTTATTGACAAATAGTATGGATATATCACATTTTGTTTATGCATTCATCAGTTGGTGGATATTTGGGTTGTTTCCACCTTTTGGTTATTATGAATAATGCTGCTATGAACATCTGAGTATGATTTTTTATGCAGACATATGTTTTCATTTCTTTTGCGTATATATCTAGGAGTAAAAGTGCTGGATCACATGGTAAATTTATGATTAACTTTTTAAGATGTGGAGGCAATGATTTTTTTAATTGTGGTAAAATTCACAAGACAAAAGTAGCCTCTCTTTTTTTGGTGAGGAAGATTGGCCCTGAGCTAACATCTGTTGTCAATCTTCCTCTTTTTGCTTGAGGAAGATTGTCCCTGAGCTAAAATCTGTGCCAATCTTCCTCTGTTTTGTATGTGGAACACTGCCACAGCATGGCTTGATAAGCGGTGTGTAAGTCTGCACCCAGGATCCAAACCTGCAAACCTCGGGCCGCTGAAGCAGAGCACACAAACTTAACTACTATGCCACTGGGCTGGCCCCAAAAGTAACCCTGTTAAAGCGTATAATTCAGTGGCATTTAGTACATACATGATGTTGTGCAATCATCACTTTTATCTAGTTACAAAACATTTTCATCACCCCAAAAGGAAACTCTGTACCCATTAACCAGTCACTCCTCATTCTCCCCCTGCACCTAGCCCCTGGAAGCAAACAATCTCCTTTCTGTCAGTATGAATTTACCTTTTCTGGGCATTTCATCTAAGTGGAATCATACAATATGCAGCCTATCATGTCTGGCTTCTTTCACCTAGCATAATATTTTCAAGGTTCATCCACGTTGCAGCATATATCAGTACTTCATTCCTTCTTATGGCTGAATAATATCCCATTATATAGATATACCACCATTTTGTTTATCCATTCATCAGTTGATGGACATTTGGGTTGTTTCTACCTTTTGGCTATTTTGAATACTACTATCAGGAACGTTTGTGTACAGGTATTTATTTGAATACCAGTTTTCAATTCTTTTGAGTATATACCTAACAGTGGAATTGCTGCATCATGTGGCTATTCTATGTTTATCTTTTTGAGAAAATACCAAGCTGATTTCCACAGTGGCAACACCATTTTACATTTCCATCAGCAACGTACAAAGGTTCCAATTACTCTATATTCTTGCCAACACTTATTTTCCTTTTTTTATTATAGTCATCCTAGTGGGTGTGAAGTGGTATTTCATTGTGGTTTTCATATGCATTTCCTTGATGATTAATGACATTGAGCATTTTTTCATGTACTTCATGGTCATTTGTATATCTTCTTTGGAGAAATTTCTATTCAAGTCTTTTGCCCATTTTTCAATTGGGTTGTTTGTCTTTTTGTTGTTGAGTTGTAGGAATTCTTTATATATTCTAGGTTATAAGCCCCTTATCAGATATGTGATTTGCAAATATTTTCTCCTATTCTGTAGCTTATCTTTTAACTTTCTTGATAGTGTTGCTTGATGCACAAAGGTTTGTTTTAAATTTTGATTAGGTCCAATGCATCCGTTTTCTTTTGTGGCTTGTGCTTTTGGCGTCATATATAAGAATCCACTGCCAAATCCAAGATCATAAAGATTTACTCCTATGTTGTCTTCTAAAAGTTTTATTATTTCAGCTCTTATATTTAGGTCTTTGATCCATTTTGAGTTAACTTTTGTATATGGTGTGAAGCAAAGGTTTCAATCTCATTCTTTTGCATGTGGCTATCCAGTTATTCCAGCACCATTGTTGAAGTGGCTATTCTTTCCCCGTTAATAGTCTTGGCATCCCTGTTGAAAATCAATTGACCATAGATGTTTGGGTTTATTTTGGACTCTAATTTCTATTTCTTTGATCAATATGTCTATTCTTATGCCAGTACCACACTGTTTTGATTACTGTAGCTTTATAGTAAGTTTTGAAACTGGGAAGTGTGAGTCCTCCAACTTTGTTTTCCTCTTTCAAGATTGTTTTAGCTATGTGTAGTCCCTTGCAATTCCATATGAATATTAGGTTTACCTTTTCCATTTCTGCAAAAAGACCATTGGGATTTTGACAGGGATTTCACTCAATCTGTAGCTGGCTCCAGGTAGTACTGTCATCTTAGCGATGTTAAATCTTCCAATCCACGAACATGGGATGACTTTCCATTTATTTAGGCATTCTTTAACTTCCTTCTGTAATATTTTGTAGTTTGCAGTGTACAAGTCTTGCGTCTCCTTGGTTAAATTTACTGTTTTATTCTTTTTGATGCTATCGTAAATAGGGCAATTGTTCGTTTTCAGATGCAAGAGACGTAAACATGTTTGAAGGCTGAGTTAGTAGGAAGGGAGAGACTGAAGATACAGGAGAGAGGAAACTGATAGATCAAAGTTCCTGAGGAAGTAGTGGGGAGTGGGAAACAGAGCACCAACAGAAGCATTAGTTATCGTGAAAAAGGTCGCCTCTTCCATTGTGACAAGAGGGAAAGAGCAAGGATTGATCAGGTGGAGATGCTCATGAGTTTGCAGGTAGTTTATGGCAAGAAGTGACATTGCTGTCTGGGGTCTTCTACTTTAAGGGCAGTAGGAGGTGAAGTGAGGGGGAAAGGAAGGGGAAGGTGTAGGAGGGCTGAGGTAACGGGGATTGCCAAAGCTACTGCGAAGACTTGGAGAACAGAGCAGGGAAAAATGATTGCCACAGCCTAGTAGGGGTTTGGAATCATGGCTTTTTAGTGGCTCCCATCTGAGCAACTGTATGAGCCTAGGATTGACATAGAGAAGGTCGAGAGTATTCATCCAGGATTGGGGCTGTGATGGAAAGACAACAAGGCATATGATTGAGGACATTATTGGCTACAGAATGGCAGATTGGGCATATTTCCACTTTTCAGGGGAGAGAGGCAGGTTTCAGTTAAGTCAGGAGGTGAAAGATTTGTCAGTGAAGGATCTGAAGACTGGAATAAACATTGGTATTTTGTCTGCTCAGCATTTAAATACTCTCCCTATTCGGGAGGAATCCCAAGATAGGTTTGGAGGCAGGGCCCTACCATGCACTACTGAAACCAGGGAGGGGGGCACATATTTCTTCTCCCCAACCCCTGGTAGCTAGTGCATGGGCATGTGACCTCAGCATGGTAAATCACATGATCTTGTCTGGAACTTTGAAAGTTGAGGGAGTAATACAAAGGTGTGCAGGGTCAATTAGTGATTTTTCAAGGCAGTTACTGCAGAGTCAAAAATCTGATAGTGTAGCAATAGTACAAGGGACAACATGGTCCAGCTGTAGTGGCAAGTGTTAGTTGCCATTGAGGGTGATAGCATCTTCCTATCAGACCATTCCTGCAGCAAAATCTTTGCTGTGTCATGTCATGTCACTCTTGGTTCCTGACTCTGCCTGCTTCTCTATGCCTCTCATGGATCCCACGAATTACCTGACACCATTTTCTGTTAGGATAAGATGGTTATGCTTTGATGATAAATGAATCCCAAATCTCAATGACTTAACACACACAAGTTTATCCCTTGCTCATGCAAAATCTACAGCAAGTCCAGTGGCTTTTCAAGATGGCTCCTTTCTAAGAGGTAACTCAAGGATACAAGCTGACATCTTGTGGCTGTCTCCTCTAGCACCTGAGGCTGCCCCGGTTGCCATGGTAGAAGAAGAGAGAGCAGGATTGAGTGCCAGTTCTTAAATGCACAGCCTATTGGCCAGAATTTGTCACGTGGCCCCATCTAACTGTAAGAGGACTGAGAAATGTGGAGGAGCATGTGAATATTCAGCAAACAGTAAATGACTCTGCCACACCTTCCAATAATTTCACTTTCTGCTACAGTTAACCAAAGTCATCGCTGATGCAATGCACTGTTTGCAATCAGGAACATGACTAGTAAAGCATATAAGTGGTTAGAACATTTAAAAACATACATCCTTTTTTTCTGATTATAAAATTGATACATACATGTTAAAAAAATGAACATTACATAAACATTTAACGTAGAAATTGAAAAGTCCCTCATAATCTCACACTCCTGAAATAACTATTATTAATAGTTTGTTATATAGTCTTCTCTCTATATATTTCTTTTTTTTAATTTTTATTTTTTTTGAAGAAGATTAGCCCTGAGCTAACTACTACCAGTCCTCCTCTTTTTGCTGAGGAAGCCTGGCCCTGAGTTGACATCCATGCCCATCTTCCTGTACTTTTTAATATGTGGGACGCCTACCACAGCATGGTGTTCCAAGTGGTGCCATGTCCACACCCGGGATCTGAACCAGCGAACTCCGGGCCGCCAAGAAGCAGAACGTGCGAACTTAACCGCTGCGCCACCAGGCCGGCCCGTCTCTATATATTTCTAATAGTAATGTTTTCATCAAAAGCAACATCGTACTATAGATAATAGTTTACAAGTGCCTTCTTCACTTAACACGATATATTTGACGTTGTTCCAAGTTATATAGATGTATACTTTTCTTGTTCTTCCCCCATTTTTATTTTTAATAATTTTTAATAATTTTTAATTATATAGGAGTGGGTTATCCTTTAAAAATCTGTAAAGCTTTAAGGGGAGGCTAAAATTCTTTTTGACCATCACCCAATTCTAACTTCCTCCCTGCCTTTGCATGTGTTTGAATGCCTGCATAGTATTCCATTATATGAATGCAACATAATTTACTTGAGTAATTCCCTATCAGTGGACAATCAGCTTTTCATTTTTATTGCAAGTGACATGCAAATATTTTTCCAGGTTTATCCTTTGACTTTATTTATAGTGTCATTCACTAAGCCAAAGTTTGCATTTTTATACAGTTAAATTTATCTATTCTTACATTGTTACTTGGAAAAAAAAGTGAGAGGTAGAAAAGTATATATAGTATGCTACTTTTTGTGTAAGAAAGGAGAGAATACAAATATTCACATTTGCTCATGTTGGCATAAAAAAATTTGGTGAACAAACAAGAAGTTAATAAAACAAACAGTTACCCATAGGGTTTAAGAGGGACAGGTGGAGGGGGAGAGGGTGTGAGCAATGGGTCTCAGTGTACAACTGTTTATATAGTTTTGATTTTTTAACTATATGCATTATATTTCCTATTGCTGCTGTAACAAATTACCACAAACTTAAGTAAAATCACACAAATTTACTCTCTTACATTTCTGGAGGTCAGAAGTCTGAAATGAGTCTTATAGGGCTAAAATCAAAGGCTGTGTACCACGTGGAAACTCGAGGGGAGAATCATTTGCTTACTTTTTCCAGCTTTTGGAGGCCTCCTGCATTCTTTAGCTCATGGCTCCCCCTCCATCTTCAAAGCCGGCACTGTAGCATCTTCAGATCTCTCTCTGATCTCTGTATCTGCTGTCACAGCTCCTTCTCTGACTCTGACTCTCTTCTCTCCCTTGTGATTACATTGATCTCACCCAAATAACCCAAGATAATCTTTCCATGTCAAGGTTCTTTTTAGTTCATTCCCTTTTTTTGTGCTGAGTAATATTCCATTCTATGGCTATACCATAGTTTGTGTATCCATTCACTGTTGATGGGCATCTGGGTTTTTTCCAGGGATTTTTGTGTATGTGATTATGAATAAAGTATGAGTAGCTTTTGAACATTTGTATTTTTAATACATCTGGAATTTGCTTTGGTCTAAGGAATGAGATAGAGATCCAACTTTATTTTTGCCAAACCACAAGCCACTTATCCCAACACCATTTATTGCATAATCCATCTTTTCACCAATGAGTTAAAATATCATCTTTCAATACAATAAATTCTCCTGAATGGTTTTTTCTGAACTTTCTACTGTGTCCCATTGACCTAGTTGTCAGTTTTGAACCAGTACCACAGTATTTTAATTCCTGTAGCCTTACAATGTGTTTTAATAAGTGATAAGACTGGTTGGTATTCATTACTCTTCATTACTCTTCTTTTTCAGAATTTTCCTGGTTATTTCTGAATGTTTATTCATCTAAAAGGATACAATTTAGAACTGTAATGTGAATTAAAACTGATTTGGGAGGCTGCCTAGTGGCATAGTGCTTAAGTTCACACACTCTACTTTGGTGGCCCAGGGTTCACCAGTTTGGGTCCCAGGTATGTACCTACACACCATTCATCAAGCCATGCTGTGGCAGCATCCCACATACAAAAATAGAGGAAGATTGGCAGAGACGTTAGCTCAGGGACAATCTTCCTCAAGCAAAAAGAGGAAGATTGACAACAGATGTTAGCTCAGAGCCAATCTTCCTCACCAAAAAACCCCAAACAAAGAAAAAATTGGGGTTGCATTAAATTTATAAATTAATTTGATGGATATTGACATCTTTATAAATATTATGTCTGCCCATCCAGGAACCAGGTATGTCCCTCTGTTTATTCAAATATTTGATATCCTATAGGAGCTTGTTAACTGTAGAACAAGGTTTCCAGAGGGTACAGTGGAAAGGTTTTGGAGGAAGGCAGGCCATTCCAGTTTGGCTCAAGGGAGAGAAAGCACAGAGTTGTATGAAATACAGGAGAGAACAGATGATTAGAGGAGCTTACATAAATGATGGTTACTGTGTTCGTGATCTATGGTTGAGTAACAAATAACCACAAACTTAGTGGCCTAAAACAACAACATTTATTTATCTCATAGTTTTTGTGGGCTTAGTTGGATCCAGGTCCTCTGCTGGATCCTCTGTTTCAGGGTCTCTCACAAGACTGCAATCAAGGTGTCAGCCATGGCTGGGGTCTCATCTGAGGGCTTGACAGAGGAAGGATCCACTTCCAAGATCACCTGGTTGTTGGTAGATTTTCAGTTCCTCAAGGACCGTTGGACTGAGAGACTCAGTTTCTGGCTGGATGTTGGCCTTTGCTTCCTTGGCACATGGATCGCCTCAACACGGCAGCTTGCTTCGTCACGGCTAGCAAGGGAGAGAGTCTGCTAGCAAGATGGAAGTCACAGTCTTATGTAGCCAAATCTCTGAGTGACATTTCGCCACCTTTGCCACATTCCGTCAGCTAGAAGTAAGTCCCACGTCAGCCCATAAACAAAGGGAGGGGATTACACAAGGGTGTGAATACCAAGAGCCAAGGATCATTGGGGGTCATCTTGGAGGCTACCTGCCAGGGTTACCAAGAAATGTAAGGTATGGTAGGTTTGGTAGCATTAGCTAACTCAGAATTTGCCAAAGGAACGTTCTAGAAGTCCCCTGGCACGTGGGAATAAGGAGGGACACGAGTATTCAGGGTTCTCCCGTAACCTAGATCAATTGCATTTCCAAGAGAATTCTGGCCTCTGGTGGAAGAGGAGTCTCCAGACTCATTAGGCCAAGTAAATAATGACTACTTTCATTTGTGTAGCACTTCAGGACTTACAAATCTGCTTTTGGAGGCGTTATTTAATTTGATTCTCTGTGAGGTAGCCAGGCAATGAAACCAAGGACAAAGAGGCTACGTGGCCATCTCAGATGTCACAATCAATTGGTGGCAGAACTGAGACTAGAACCTCAGTCTTCAAATTCCTAGCCTATTGCCCCAGAGTGCCTTCTCCAAAACACAGAGATACGATGTTTTTCCTCTTCAATGGCCTCTCGCACCGTCTTCCTCTCTCTCTGGGTTCTTACCATGGCTCAGTTATTACTAGCCAGTCAGTCAATCTCACTGCACCTTCCAGAATTACTTCATGGATCAGAAATAATGTTTGGAAAGCTCCCAGCCCACCACCTGGAACATAGTAAATACTCACTAAATGGAAGCTATTTGCCGTTATTGTTCTTTCAACTCTTCCAGGTCGGCCTCATTGCTACTCATCTTCAATTCTGCTCCTTCCCATGAGTCTCTGTGGTACCACATCCCAAGCTGAAACTTGCTTTCAAAAGACACCAATACCCAGCAACTTTTACAGGCAGACATTGCCCATCTCCCAACATTTCCAACAAACAGCATTTGGTTGTCAGTGGTGTGACTTCAGCTTTGTTTTTTTCCCGAAAAACTCCCTAAAACTCCAAAAATATACCTATAACACCTAGTGCCCAAATCCTGGTTTCTAAATGCCATTCTCTACTAAAAAGAAATAGTGCTGCTTGGAAGAACGGCTGATTCCAGGGCTGGGGCAGGAATGTACACGATGTACAAGATGGACCTGGAGCATCTTGAGGTACCAGAAAACAAGGAAGTGCTCAAAGAAAGATGAAGACCTGCCAAAAGGATACAGGAGTCAGCTTGGAGGGCCTCTTGCTGGCCAAATCCAGGACACGTGAACATCAAAATAAAGAATGGCATGAATGTTTTATAACCCATTGAATAAAATAGACAACCGTAAATCCATGAGGATATAAATAAAGAAGTGTAGGAGAAGGGAAAGATCTCTCTTACGCTGGAAAGCCAACTAGTACAAGTTGAAAGAATAATGCCTTTTGAAAATCACTATTTGACTACCATGGCCATAACTGTTTCCGGTGAGAATCATCAGTAAATGCTAGAACTAGTGGGTGAAAGTTTAACAGTATATTTACGTAAGTGCAATGCATCTCTCCACAAAATGCTTACTAATTACAAAAGGAAAAACAGTAACTTTGCAGTAGAGAAACCTGGTGGACACTACAAGTGATCAAAGTTATCATCACCATTAGTGGGACAAATAGTCATCATGTGCCTTCTGGTATGATGCACTGAAAAGGACACAGCATCACTTCTGTGATACTCCTACCAAGATGCATAATGTGAATCTAATCATGAGCAAACAACAGACAAACCCAAATTGAGAGACAGTCTAAAAATAACTAGCCTGCACTCTTAAAAAACAAAATGTTGGTGGCAAGAAACACAAAGCGGAACTGTTCCAGATTGTACAAGACTGTATTAGTCTGGGTTCTCCAGAAAAACAGACCAATAAGAGAAAAATAAACATATATATTGATTGGCTCACATGATCATGGAGGGTAATTTACACAATCTGGCCTCTGCAAACTAGGGACCCAGGAGACCTGATGGTGTGGCTCCCTTCGGAGTCTAAAGACCTGAGATCCATGAGTGCTGATGGTATAAGTCCAAGCCTGAGGGTAGAAGACCTATGTCCCAGCTCAGGTAGTCAGGCAAGGAGCAATCTACACCTTTCTCTGCCTTTTGTTCTATTCAGGCCCTCAACAGGTAGCATGACGCCCATCCAAACTGGGGAGGGCAATTTGCCTAATTCAGTTTACCAACTCAAGCGCTACTCTCATTTAGAAAGACCCTCACAGACACACACAGAAATAATGTTTAACCAAATATCTGGACACCTTGTGATGCAGTCAAGTGGATACATAAAATTAACCCTCACAGATACGCCCCTTGTCAACTTGGTACCCATACACATCTCCTTAAATCATACTTACTCTCCAACTAAAGACAATAACAAGGTCATAATTCCACCTAACATGATATAACTAGCCTGTGTACAACCAAAAATGCACTAACCCCGTATCCAGAAGAGGCGGTAAAGTCCTTGAGTGATGTTTACTCTTCTCCTTGATATCCAACACAAATGTTATGATGTAAAAAATGTAAAATGAACAATGCTTAGGGACTATGACATAAAGTCAATATATCTTATGTTACACACGTGATAAGGGAGTAAGAGAGGAAAGAAAAGAAAAACTTGCTCTTCTCTCTCAAATTCATAATAAAATAAGGAGGAAACACTCATGACAATTACAGTCCTTGTCTCCATAACTGGTCACGTGCTTGTAGGCTGTGTTAATAAACTACCTCTTCCACAACCCATTTGACATTGCCTTTGCCTTCAAAAAGCACCTCGGCTGTCTGTGCTTCTTTACCTGGTGAGGTGACCCAAATCTTCATTTCTGAAGGGTCTGGGCCATTAGTAGTCCTTCCTAGATCGGGTTGTTGCAGTTTTCCATTGACCTTAATCACAGGGCATGGCAATACTAAGAAATGCCTTAAGGGATCTCCTGTATTCCAGACATGCTCTTCCTCACCGCCATTGTGGAGTTGCGGCCCAATTTCCCCTTGGTAGTCAGGATCAGTCACCCCAGCCAACACAGTAACTCCCTTATTTGCCTGTTGATTCAGAAACATGAGGAGCCCAAAGTGGCTGGGTGGCAGTCTTAACTTCCAGTTCAGTGGAATCATTGTTGTGTCTCCTGGTGGAAACATTCCTCCCTTTGGAACTAAGACCTCTAGGCCAGCAGAGTACAAAGTCGCAGGAACAGAAAACAAAAATTGTGCCAGTGGGTCACTGGGGTAATAGTGAGTGGTGCCACTCCCACGTCCACCTCTGATTCCTGGACCTGTGAATCCTTGCTATGAGAGAAATAGCACCATATATCAGTCGCAGACTGAGCATACACAGTCTCCTGGAGGACCTTGCTTAGCCCTGCAAGGTATTACCACCTAGCTGGCACTGTAACTGAGTCTTCAAAGGCCATTACCCTGCCCTCTCTAGCCAGCTGTTTCAGGATGGTGGGGAACACGGTAAGACTAGTGAATAATGTTTAACCAAATATCTGGGCACCCCATGACTCAATCAAGTTGACATATAAAATTAACCCTCACAGAGACTAAAGAGATGACACAACTGAATGCACATGTTTTGGTGTTGCCTTTTGCTATAATGGACATTATTGAGGAAATCGGTGAGTTCTGAATAAGATCTGTAGATTGTATATTTAGGAGCGTTGTATTTTTTCAAATTTCCTGATTTTGATAATTACTCAATGTTTATGTAAGATAATTTCTTGATTTAGAAAATACTGAAGTAATTAGGGGTAAAGGGGTATCATGTTTGCAACTGACTCTCAACTGGTTCAGGGGAGAAAAGAAATATATACACACATGCATACACATATATATATGAGAGAGAGGGATAGAGTAAGATAAAGCAAATGTGATAACATTTGGGGATTCTGGGGGAAGAGCGTATGGGAGTTCTTTGTACTATTCTTGGAACTTCTTTGTAAGACTCAAAATTTCAAAATAAAAATTTATAAGAAAAAATCCTCATAAACAACATAGTTACACACACACAGAGGCACATCCACTTGTATAGGCTTAGAATGTTCACACAAAGGACACACAGAGGAAGTGCTAACAGCAGACATCCTCAGTGGAGAACTGGGGAACTGAGGGTGGGGGGTGAGAAAGAGACTGACTTTCCACTGTATACCTTTTGGTATCATTTGAAGGTTTTACCCTGTGCATGTTTAACATACTCCAAAGTTCCCCTCAAGTATTACTACTTCCAAAAAGCCTACCCTGCTTTTCCTAACTTCTCTCAAACAACGATCTCTCTTTATGCCAACTCCCAAAACAAGACACAGAGAAAATCAAACTTAAAACCTGGCCAAACAAGTTTAAAGACAGAAAGAAAAACACTCCACCAAAACCCATATGGGAAGGAATTCCATAAGTATATCCACTCAGTGGAATATTTTGCAGCCATTTAAATTATATTCGTAAACATTTTAATGGGAAAATATTTATGTGAAAATGGCAATATATAACTGATTATGCAGCATGATCTCAAGTACATTCTTTCTCTCTCTCTCTCTCTTTTTTTTTGGTAAGGCCTAGAATAAAGCCAAAATACACCAAGATGCGAACATTTGTTGTGTTAGTGTAAGGTGTATTTTTCCCCAAAAGTTCCATCAATGAACATGTATTACTTTGCGGGGACATGGGTTTATTTTGTTGTTTTGAGACTTCCGGGCAGAGAGTGAGGTTACTTATGACCTCCGATCAGGCACATTATCATCATTGGTTCATTCAAGGCTCCTCTCTTGACTCCTTTGTTTGTTTATTTTATTTATTTATTCTCCAGAATTCCTACACCCCACCCCCACCCCTGTTCCCTCCAAAGACAAAAATTTCAATGTATTTAATGTTTTACTTTTAGCATTAGAAAATTGTGTCTTTCTTTCTCTCTCTCTCTCTTTCTCTCTCTCCACACACACACCACACACACACACACACACACACACACACACTGAATATATACAATATAAGACCCTGGTTTGAGGCACAGCTCCACCACTAACTACCACAAACGTATTGCGCAAAGGAGATGTTGAGAGAGGCTGGGACAAAGTGGAAAGTGACTTGGAGTTAGCTGATCAGAGTTGGAGTCCCACCACGACCGTAGTTAGCTCTGTGGCTTTGGCAAGTCACCTGTCTGCCTGTGCCTCAGTTTCCTAACTTATAAAGGGAAGGGGAATAATAGCACCTACCCCAATGGGAGCCCTCACTTTCTATGCCACACCGCACCCTTTCACTTCCACCACGGTTCATCGGCTGACCCAAGCCCCGTCCCCCCAAACCACTCCCCCGGAGCGGAGAGGAACCTGCCAGGAACAGTGACTTCACCAAGCCCTTTTGCGAAGGAGCACACACCACAGAGCTGAACCCAAATTTCATTCGTCGTTCAACCCTTCCCTCCCCTGAATTCATGCAATGACTGTTCGCTGACCCTTCCTCTGGGACCAGCCAGGAGCTGGGCTTTGCTGGAGACAGAGTCCTTGCCCCCAGGGAACTTGGATCTGACAGGAGAGAGAACCCCAGACAGCAGTTCCTCAGGGGGCAGAGACAGAGGGGAACTCTGGGGTCTGTGGGAACCCAGAGGACAGGGTCCAATCCAGCTTGGGAATCAAGACAGGCTGCTTGGCTGATGTGAGGCTCGAGGTGAGTTCTTCAGGTTTGGGCAGTCAGTGTGAAGGGCGGTCCCTGCAGAAGACATCGCAAAGACACCTAGACAAGAGAGAGCCTGGTACATTGTAGGAACCACTTGTAGTTAGTTCAGTGGTCAGAGCGCAGTGTGAGGCCAAGAGTGGCAGGAGATGAGGCTCAAGAGGTTTGGCAAGGGCCAGAACCGTGGATGGCCGTCATTGCCAAACAAGGAACTAGAACTTTATCCTGTGGGGGGATGGGGCTTCACAGAAGGAAGTGATGTGCTGGCTTCTGCACCAATGCCCTCTCACTGCTGGTGTGCAGAATAGCAGGTCAAAGATGGCCAGTCTGGAAGCAGGAACCAAGTTGTATACTAAGGGTCATTCATGTGAGGGATGTTGAGGCTGGAGCAGGGTAGTGGCAGAGGATGAGGAAACAAGGTGGATTACTTGAGAGACAGAGAGGAGAATCAGCTGGACTCGGTGACGGATTGACTATGAGGAGAATAGGGCACAAAAGGCAAAGGACACAGAGGAAACGAATTGCACACATGCCAAGGGGGTGATCAAGGCAAAGATAATGGCCACAGGAACTCTGAGGGCTGAGAAATCAGTGTGGGATAGAATGGGCAGAAACACCTTTCTGCAGGACGAGGGATTCAGGCTAAGACTCACCAGGATGGGGGCGGGGGGCGGCGGTGCTGGGCTGCCACTTGTGCAACAGCATTGCCGCTGGCAGTAGCCCAACATACTTGCAGAAGAAGGAGGTATGTGGGGAGGAGAAATGTGACCTGGACACATGTGTGTCGGATTTGAGGGGCTCAAAAGCCAAGGCAGTCAAATCAATCTTACCCTGGGAGGCCCTATCTTGGCAGTCAGCAGTGAGGGGCTTCTCTGAACCGTGAACCCTAGACTGCCACTTCCTCAGGAAGTACCCAGGCCTGGGAGGCTAGAGGCCTCTGGGTTCTGATCTCAAGTCAGCACCTGAGTTCCTGTGTGACCCCGAGTCAGTTCTAACCCACTCTGGGTCCCAGGTTTCCCATATGAACAACAATAAGAGCATGTGTGTTGGTGGAGAAGTGGATGAAATGTTTCCAGTGGTCCTCTGCAGGTTTGTTATGCTTCAGTTCCATGACCCTGAGTCCTTTTTCAAAAAGCCTAGTCCTGTCTCTGTTCCTGACTTGCTGCGTGGCCTTGAGCCAGCTGCTGAACCTCTCTGGGCCTATTTCACATTTAGAATATCAGGAGATTAGGCAGGAGTGTCTCCAATGTCCAGTGATTCTCCCCGGAGGACGCTCACCCTCATCTCCAGCTGAAAGTTTCAGACAAATCAGAGGAAAGCGAGGCACTGGTCACAGACGACCCCTCCTTCCAGATCTTCCACCGCCCCCCCTTCCAAATCTTCCCTCTTCTCCCATTGCTCCCTACTGTCAGGAGCTTGCTGCACTGGCTCTCTTGCCAAACCTGTTGCTATGACAACGGTTACAAATAACTCAGATGCAGATGAAGATTTTAACCCAAGAGCTGCTGGGCCAAGGGCTTCTTGCTCCCTCCCCACTTCAGGCTGACAGAACAAGCTAACAAATTCTTTGGGATCAAGACACTCCCCTACTCACAAGCCTGCCAGGGCTCCTCAGTGTCACAAGAATAAGTCCTGGTGTCTGAGGCCTTCCTAAAACCTAACTCAAATCTTCCCAATCACATTTCCCACTTGCTCTCATTAAAAAGTGGTCACTCTCATTTTGAGCACCAGCTGTCTGCCAAGCCCTGTGGTGGATGCTTTACATACAGTAGCTGAGAAAATCTTCCCAGAACTCTATCAGCTGGACATCATTATTCCCATTTTGTAGGGGAGAAGATTGAGACCCATGGATGTGACTTGAGTAAGGATGTCAGAGGGTCAGAATTCAAACTCAAATCCATCGGATTCCCAAACCCAGGCTTTCTCCATTGCCAGTGGTTTACAAATGTTGGTCCACACACTTGGGGCCTGTCCAGATGATCTGGAGCAGTTAAAAATTCAAATTCTAACTATCGCTCAAGAAGGTGGAATGCGTCTGTCTCCTCTAACTCCTGAGACCCCATGAAATATGAGTAAAGGAATCAAGTGCGTAAACCCACAGCTCCAGGGAAAACGAAGAGGTCCCATCAGTGGGGGAGAGATTTCAACAATTTCTGATAAGCAGGAAGGGGCTGGAGGGGCAGTAACTGAGAAAGCAGGGCCAGGAAAGACAGAGACACAGTCCACATGTGGGATGGGAACCATGAGGAGAGCGCTGGTCTACCCTGCAAATCCTCGCGAGGCTCTAGCGCAGAAAAGGTATCCTGATGGTGGGAGTGAGGGGTAGAGGCCCCGACAGGGAGAGAATTGAAAGTATGTGTCTGAACGGTTGACTCCCCACCCTCCCCCTGCCCTTCTCCGAGGGTGTGGGTAGAAATGACAAGAGCCAAGCATGTACGCTCAAGCGAAATACACAGAGAGGGTTCCCCAAAGAAACCAAGCAGTCCCAGAGCAAAGCCTTCACTTTCTGGACTTAGGAGTCCTCCAGCAGAATGTGTGGGTCCCTACCCAGTCACCTACAAGGGAAGCCCAGTAGTGGATTAGACAAACCCTGGCTGCTTATGCAGGCTCCCAACCAATCAACTTTTTATTGGTTTCTTCTCGAATCAATGGGCTGAGAAGTTTGAACATTTGCGGAAAAATATGCTAATAGGTTTATAAACAAACTGATGAAGCAAAGGGGAAAAACTAAGGCTGAGCACATTTCTACTGAAAAAAAAAAAACAAATCCCCAAGCAACTATTAAATTCAGAAACACAGAAAAAAGGCAAAAGAAATCCAGGTAATTATAGTACATTTCTTGGCTCTGTAGCAACTACTGATTTACTAGGAATTGGGATATAAACATAGTGGAAGAGTGAAGGGAGGGAAAATAAGAATGTGTGTGTGGAGGGGGACAAAATCCTCTTCTACCAGAATGAGATGTCAAGAGATAATGTCTCAAATTGCTAAGTTAAGAAATAGTTGTATACTACATAGAAACATAGTGGTCCTTCAGTTAAAAATTCTTTCATCTACGAGTAACAAAGAACCAAACTGATAGTGGCTTAAACACATATGGCTTAATTAATTAATTAATTAATTAACTTATTTATTTCTCAGGAAGTTAATTCATTATTAGTGAAAGTGTGGCAGGGGTCCAGCTGCTCAATGGTGCCATCAAGGAACCAGGCTCTTTCTTTTTCTTCCTTGATGTGTTGAGTCTTCATCCTCATGCTCATTCCCTCACGGTCACAAGATTACTGTCACAGCTTCAGGCAGCGCAACTATATCCAAGGCAGAAAGAAGAAGGAAGGGGACAGTGTCACCTACGTGTGTCTCAGGAAAGCAAAAGCCTGTTCAGAAGGCCCCCAGCAAACACCTCATGGCCACAACTGGGACACATAACCATCTCTAGGTGCAAGAGAGGCTAAAAAAGTATCTGGTTCTTCACCCTCTGAGTGGGAGATGGCAAGGGGAAGGGAGTTGGGAGTGGCAAATGACAGAAGAAACAGCCAAAAACTGCTAAAATCGTTCACAGTAGTTGCCTCTAGGGAACAGGGCTTGCAGTGGGAAAGAGTGGGGCAGGATATTGCTGGGTTTTATTACGAGCTCTTTAGCACTATTTTATTTTTTAACTACGTGCAAATAGTATTTTGATGAAAAATTGAAATTAAGAAATAAAGTGTTGTGGTTTCTACGAAAAAAATTTTTTAAATAAAATCTGGTAGCAGTTTCCTATCTCCAGAGGAAAGAATAGCAATTCACCTTGGAAGCAAACTAAGCAGAATAGGCTCTGTACTTAGACTAAGGTATCTCAGGTATCCACCCACTGACCTTAGAGAAAATTGTGCTGTCACCACTAACCTGAATGCGGCTGCTGGACACCTGTACAGCACTATGCAGCAGTTACATGGGTTGACTGTGGCTAGACACTCCTGATGCAATTTCCTTTCTGCCATTTATTAGCTCTGTGATCCTGGGCGAGTGATACCTGGGAGCCTCATTTTCCTTCTTCATGAAATGAAGGTAATTCAAGTGCCTGGTACAGAGTAAGCACTCAGCAAATGTTGTCCATTCTGATTAAAATGGTAAATGTTCTGAGCAGTGACATATTTTTGGTGGACTCTAACAGTAGTGTGCTTCCACTGAGTTCATTCTTCATCCTAAAGATGGGTTTGGACTGGACTATCCCGGAAAATTCTTATTTGTTCTTGAGAAATGTGTGCGCTTACTTTTGCCCAGACCTTTGCTCACAGAAGATACTCAGTTCCAAACACTGAGATATGCAGGCTTGGATTCCTCTTGATTCCTGTTGGAGGAAAGACTATAGAAAGGAACTAGACTGGATTGTTGTTTCCACGATGTCTATTGTTATTCAACATTAAAAACAATCCGCTCTGTGAAATGTGCTGCTGACGATTGTGATTGCTTCGTGTGGGCCGTGGGGACCAGGTCAGCACTGTGGGAAGCAGGTGTGAGAATGTCCCAGAAAGAAAATGGAGATGTGGAGTGTTATGCTGAAGCAGGAAATACAGTTGGCCTGGGAGTGGGGAACAGAACAATGATCTCCTCTCTCTGATGTCAAAGTGAGAGCTGGAGATCTGGACTCCAGACAGGGAGCACATGGCCCAAACCCATCCAGTTGGTAGATGACCATCTTGCCCACATATGGTATCAGGCTAGGGAGCTAAGGAGAGGGACAGCCAGTAGGCAGCCCCCTTCAGAGGGGCAGGGGTGACTTTCTCTTGGAGAGGTAATAGCTGGTATGCGTTTACAGCTTTCCTTTCTGGCCTGGTAATTAACGTCTGTTATCCTCAAGGCTCCAGTAAAGTTCTATTAAGCACACATACACAGAAGATATTGCATCCATTAAAAAAAGGCGTCATGAAAAAGGCACCTTTGGAGAATAAGAACGAGTGCTTAGAAATTTAAAATGACTGCTGAAATTAAAAAGTTCAATAGAAGATAAAGTCAAGAAAATGTTCCAGAATGCAGAATTAAAAGAGACATGGAAGATAGGAGAGAAAATAAAAAGATAAAGACAATCATCCAGGAGATCCAAAACCCAACTAATAAGAGATCTAGAAAGAGAGAATATAGAAAATAAAGGAGAGAAACTTAGCAAAGAAATCAAACAATGGTTTCTTAGAGGAGAGGGACATGAGTCTTCAGATTGAAAGGGCCCAACCACCAGGCGCCCAGCAAAACAGATGGGGAAAAACACACACTTCTGGGCTTATCATTGTGACATTTCAAAACACCAGGGATGAAGGAAAACAATGTAAGCCCCCAGAGATGGGGAGAAGAGGTCACTAGCAAAGGAATGAGAATGATATTAGCATCCAACTTAAACACTACATGATAAAAGCAATACCTTCAAAATTCAGAGGAAAAAATATTTTCAACATAGACTCCTCAAGCAAACTCTCATTCAAATATGAATGCAAAATAATGCTACGTTTTTAGACACGCAAAGACCCAAAATTTACCTTTCTTAAGAAGCTACTTGAGGATGTTCTCCAACAAAATGCGTGATGTATCAGTGAGGATTCTTGGATGCAAGTAACAGAAACTGATGATAGTTAACTTAAGCAGAAAAGGGATTTGTTGCAAGGTTATCATATAGCTCAGAGAAGTCTGGAGAATCCGGCAAGAGGAGCCACAGCTAAGGCCACACTGTGGGAAGAGCCAGGTTAGAATGCTGCTACTGGTATTGCTACCCTCACTGCTGTGACCCCTGGACGTCATCTTACCATCACACGCTACTGCAGATGAACTCGAGCCATTCTCCTGTCTATTCTCGTTTACTTGTGGTCAGCTTCAGGATTGTGTTATGCATGCTCTTCAATCCATGGCACATTATTTTCATCAGTCCATTCAAGGCCCCTCTTTTGCTTGATATCGTTGTGTTATTATATGTTTTCGTCAGCCTCCATCCCCACTCCCATTCTCCTGCCCACCTTAGTGAGCTACTCTAGTGCATTCCATGTACACATACTTCCAATCCATCTTCCACATGCTTATTTAGGTATATGCATATCCATGAAAATATACAGTGCTGTTTTACATTTACATAAGTGGTATATGCTGTAAATCTCATTCTGCTAACTTTTTCACTCAACACTAGCTTTTGGAGACCTATCTATGTGGCTATATGTAAATTTAGCTAATTTCTTTTTCTTCTTTTATATACTCCATCCTATGAGTATATCGCAGTTTGCTTATCCAGACCCATGGTGATGGACATCTGGGTTGCTTCCGATTCTTCACTGCCACAAATAATGCTGCAACAAGCCACCGGAACTATATTTCCTTGAGGACCTGTGTGAGAATTTCTCTGGAATATATACCCAGGAGCGCAACTGCTGGGTTGTAGGGTATACATATAGTAAATTTCAGGAGGTACTGCCAAATTACTCTCTGGAATACCTGTACCAGTTTACCCTGCCACCCACAGTTTTCCTTTTCCTCACATCCTCATCAGCACTTGACAGTATCTGACTTTCTACATGTTAGCATTCTTGTAGCCATTTCTCACTATTTTAATTTTCATTTCTATAATTATTAGTAGAGTGGAAAATCTCTTAATATATTCAAGTTTTCCCTTGTGTAAATTCAAGTTTCTCCTTCTGTTGATTACTCTTCATATCATTTGCCCACTTTCCTGTTGGGTTTACTATCTTCTTTTTCTAGTTATTAATCTTTTGTCAGTTTTGCACATTGCAAATGTATTCTCCTTATCTATCATCCATCTGTTAAACTGGTATATTCCTGTCTCCTTCGTGTTGCTGGCTCCAGATTCAAAGCCATAACAGAGGGTTCAGCCCTTGCTGCCTGGTGGGCAGGGAGAGGAAGTCTCTGACCACCTTCAGTTTCCATAGGAGGAAGTGGGGTCCTGCCTTTCACCAAGACTCACGGGAGGCGGGAATCTTCCAAAACAGGTTGGGGATTTAGATGCCACGCAGCCACCAGAGTTCACTCCTTTGATCGTCCAACATCCACATATATCCTTCCTCCCATACTTACTCTAAAAAAAGCCTTCCACCTAACATAGTGCCTCATATAACCAAAAATGCACTCATTCCCTCTCTAAGGGGAGACAGTAAAAGTACAGGTTATGCTTTCAGGTGCAAGAAATATAAAACCCAACTCAAACTGGCTTAAATAGTAAATATAATTTATTGGTTCACTTAACTGAGAAGTCCACAGGCAGGGCAGACTTCAGGCATAGCACGATTGGGAATATGGTTCCATTTCTCTGTGATTCTCTTGGATTTGCCTCCTTCATTTGTCAGCTCCATCCTCAGGCATGTTCACAAGATGGCTAACAGCAGCGACCAGGCTACATACTTCTTTGTCCATATCCAAGGGAAGACAGGCCACCTCTTCCCTCAAAAACTGAACAAAAGTCCTAAACTTCAGTGTGATTGGATCATCTCTGAGCCAATCATCACTGTGGCAAGGGGACAAGATCACTCAGATGGGTTTATACCAATAAGGGCCTACACCTAGAGCTGGCGGTGGCGTCAATCCCAGTCAAATTGCATAGTTGCTATACGATGGGGGAGGAGAGGAATGGATGTTGAAGAACAACCACAACGTCCACTACAAAGGCTTAAACTAAGAAAGAGGAAGATATGGGGTCCAGGAAAGATTGGGTCCAACCCAGAAGAGTAATGAAGGGACGTCCCAGCATGACAGTTGTGCCGCAGGCCTACAGAGCAACCAGTCCAAATTGGAGCAGAAAGACGGAGGGCTCCAGGAGGAAGGCATCTGAGAAAAAAGGGGATTCAAATGATTTTATACTTTCCTTGAGAATTTGCAACAAGTTAAGAAGGAGATAAAGTCAGACAATGCAAGGAAAAAAAGAAAGGCAATTAGAAACTCCAGGGGGAAAAAAACCGTATAAGAAAAGAAATGCAATCCCAGTACACTAATTGGCGCTTTAGGAAACAGCATTTATATAATCATAACAACATAAACACTTTATTGACTTCAAACTTTTAAAATGACCTGTCGGCAAAGTATAGATGACTTAATTATGGTTACAGAACAGAACATAAATGTTGTTAATCTTGTTAATATAAAAGATGACAGAAATTGAGAGATTGAAAGAGGGAGTATAAGTCTATTATTTAAAGGTACAAAGGTAAGGAACAGCGGATACAGAATTAGTGATACGGCTATATTGGGAGCATGGGAGGAGGGCAGTTGGGTGGTGTAACAGATAATGTCTAAAAGTGACAAATAAGTTGATAAATGGAAAAATCTGTATATTATTTAGAGATATAAACATAATTATCAGAAAAATTAAAAACAGTTATAAATTGACTAGCAGATTTCCAGGTCAAGATGGCAGACTTACCATGTGTTTATCTCCACTCCCCTCTGAGACCTTGCTAAAATGATAGTAAAGAAATTTTAAAAAGTATAAAAACACAATGATGAAGAGAA
Source organism: Equus quagga (assembly GCF_021613505.1). NCBI lineage: Eukaryota > Metazoa > Chordata > Mammalia > Perissodactyla > Equidae > Equus > Equus quagga. The sequence continues at coordinate 79,290,692 of NC_060276.1, forward strand.
TGCGAGCAGGTCCATCAGCAAAAGAGAGATTTCAACAAATTTCTGGCAGATAAGAAGTAAATGGAGGAATAGTGACTGATGAAGCATGGTGGAGGAAGCCATAGCCTGGAGGATGCATGGAGGGGATGCCACAGAGGAAGGAGCTGATATTTCTCTGCAGAAGCCTGGAGTGTCTCGGGTCTTAACAATGCTGGGAATGATGTCAGCTGGGAGTGAGATGTGGGGCTGAAAACAGGGAGATTAAATGGAAAGCTGTATATCGAACTGTTAACCCACCCCCTTGTGTACAATTCACAACAGCCGGTTGCCCACCCATTAGGCAACAACCAGAGTGTTCTTATCTAAGGAAGCTGAACGACCTCAGAGACTAGATCTTTGCATTCTGGCATTCAGGGACTTTGCAGCATAGCAGTCAGTTCTCCTGCATCACCCTAAAGGAACGCCACCAGTCACCTAGCCCTGTCCCCCATACACAGAGCTTCCAATCAGATTTTAAGTGCTGCATTCTTAAATATGAGTAAACCACCAGGGATCACCAGGCAGTTTGAGAAAAGACTGAAAATTGAAAGAGAACAAAATAAGCAAACAGGTAAAAATGAATTCCACAGGAAATAGAGGTTTCAAAGAAAAGAAGGAAACATAAAAAAATACCTCTATTATTCTCCAAGAGATTCAATATAATAGTGTATCCACAAAACAAGAACAGGATGCCATAAGAAAGGAAAAGAGAACATAAATGGATATTTGAAAATTTAAAAATGTGATTGTGAGAATGAAAATACAATATAAGAGTTGAAAGATAAAGTTGAGTCTTCCCCCAGAAAGTAAACAAGAACAAAAGGAAGAGAGGGAGAGAACCTGGAAGGGAGGGGAGAGGATGGAAGGGAGGAAGAGCTGGGGGAGAGAACAAATAAAAACTAAAGACCGATTCAGAAGGTCTAACATCCAACTTTAAGGAGTTCATGAGAGAACAAAGAAAATGGAAGAGAGGAATATATCAAAGAAATAATATAAGGGAATTTCCCAGAGTTGAAGAACTTCAAAATGAAGGGACTTAAACAATGACCAGCACAAGGAATGACAAATCCTCAAACCTAAACACATAATTATGAAATTTCAGAACACCAAGAATACAATTTTTTAAAAAATAACTATTTAGGGGCCAGCTCGGTGGCGCAGCGTTTAAGTTCGCACGTTCCACTTCAGCGGCCCAGCATTGGCCGGTTTGGATCCCAGGTGCAAACCTACACACTGCTTGGCAAGCCACGCTGTGGTGGGCGTCCCATATAAAGTAGAGGAAGATGGGCACGGATGTTAGCTCAGGGCCAGTCTTCCTCAGCGAAAAAGAGGAGGATTGGCGGCAGATGTTAGCTCAGGGCTAATCTTCCTCCAAAGGAAAATAAAAAATAACTATTTAAAAAGGGGGATGGATGGGGCTGGCCCCGTGGCCGAGTGGTTAAGTTTGCACGCTCCACTGCAGGCGGCCCAGTGTTTCGTTGGTTCGAATCCTGGGCGCGGACATGGCACTGCTCATCAGACCACGCTGAGGCAGCGTCCCACATGCCACAACTAGAAGGACCCACAACGAAATATACAGCTATGTACCGGGGGGCTTTGGGGAGAAAAAGGAGAAAAATAAAATCTTTAAAAAAAAAAAAAAAGGGGGATGGATGGAGTAGAAGTACTTTTCCCTATTCCTCTCCCCAAGCACAGCTAAAATCCTGGGACATCATATATAAACATAAGACTCCGAGAGGGTGAGAGAACAAGGCAAACCTGCTGGGGACCTCGGTGGCAGAGGAGTGACATGGTGGTGAGTTCCCTGGGTTTGCTTTTCACTTCACATACCCCAGACTTGGCGCTGGAGAAGGTGGCAGTTAGATAATAACCACTCCACTCCAACCAAACACCACAGAAAAATCTGTGGTCCCCACCAGCAAAGGCCAAGTGGGGAGCCTAGACTTCCACCCTCACTGGCTGCAAAGAGTCATCCTTCCCCCTTCCCATTGGAGTGCTGTCAGAGAAGCTTGAGTGGCGAGCAGGAACTCCCATCCTCCCACCCAAGAGTAATGAGGAAATCTTCCTCCTAGGGTATCAACAGAGACTGAGTGGAGATCCTGAACTTCCACGTCCACCCGACAGTAATGAGGCAGTGTCCCCTCTTTCACTGCCAGAACAGTGTCTGAGGAGGCAAGCTAAAACAGAATATTTAAATAGGATCCAGAGTCTCATAACACAATACCCCAAATGCCCAGTTTTCAATAGAAAAATCACTCATCATACCAAGAACCAAGAAAATCTCAACTTGATTGAGAAAAGACTCCAACACCAAGATGACAGAGATGTTAAAAGTTATCTGACGAGGTTTTTTAAGCAGCCATCATAAAAATGCCTCAATGTACAAGGAACATGCTTAAAACAAAAGAAAAAACAGAAACTGTCAGCAAAGAAACAGAAGATATAAAGAAGAACCAAATGGAAATTTTAGTACTGAAAAATATAATAACCAAATCAAAAACCTGCATGGATGGGCTAACAGCAAGATGAAGAGAACAGAGGAAAGAATCAATGCGCTTAAAGATGGAACAATAGAAATTACTCAATCTGGAAAACAGAGAGAAAATAGACTGGGAGAAAAACTGAACAGAGCCTTAGGGACCTGTGAGACTATAACAAAAGATCTAACATTCCTGTCATTGAGGTTCCAGAAGGAGAGAAGAGAAAGAGATGGGGAAAGTTACCTATAAAGTAATGAAACTCAGACTGCATTTCAGACTTCTTATCATCAAAATTGGGTGCTAGAAGAAAGTGGAGCAATACCTTCAAAGTTCTGTGGGAAAATGATGTTGAACTTCAAATCTTATAGCCAAATGTTAGGATGAAATAAAGATATTTTCAGATATGCAAGATCAGGAACTCTACCTCCTACACAAACTTTCTGAGAAAGTTACTTGAGGATATGTACTGTCAAAACAATGGAAAAGATAAAACAAAACCAGAAAATAGTGGATATAACTAAGGGAATCACTAAATAGTGGATATAACGAAGGAAAGCAGTGAAGGAAAGTCCCAAAATGACAGCCATGCATCAGGTCTACAGAGCAACTTGTCCAGATTTTAGAAAGGGAATGGAGGGCTCCAGGAAGAAGGTCTCTTGGGGGAAAAATGTGGACTAGATGGGGTATTTAATGTAACAGAGATTTTAAAAAGAAAAAAGAATTGCAATATATGATAAAGTAAAATAGTGAAAGAGAAAAAAAGAATAGAAACTTGAGGAAAAATGAAAAACTGCTACAAGGAAAAAATTATAAAAATACATTCATTGGCTCTGCAATGAACAATATTTACAGTCATTAAGATAATAACTGTTTACTGCTTTTCAACTTTTAGAATCAAACTATCAAACTACAGACAAAACACACACAAACCTAATCGTGGTTACAGAACAGAATCCAATGTTACCGATTTTAACAACATAACAGACAAGATGACAGAAGTTAGGAGGTTGATGGTAGGGGAGGGGGCAAAAGGAAAAGATATTCTCATCTAACAAAGTTCTGGTTAAAAAACATTTTCTCTAGTTCACAGAACAGGACATAAAAGTGTTACTTAAATTCAGAAAGGTATCTAATGGAGAAATCGAATTATACTAGAAGCAAGAAGGACAACAATTGAACTTGGTGCAAATGATCTAAATCCTCATCTGTCAGAGCAGGACACCAATGGGTAATATCTGAAATTGATGAGACAAATGCCCATATAGCTTAATACTTAGATATGGAAATAGCGACCAGAAGAAATAACTAGAAGTAGTTGCTAATAACTAAACATGGTAGTGGGGGCGGGGATGTGTGAGACAGTAGGCTCTTGCTTTTCATAATGTCCTTTTGTACTGATTTGAGTTTACTGATTTATTTTCTAAATAATGTGCATGAATTACTTCTATTTTAAAATGAACACGTATTTAAAATTAATGTTTAAAAACACAGTAAAAGGACATTCCTGCCCACCCCTTATCCCCTTCCTCCAAATTCCCTTGTCTCTGCAGGCCTAAAAGCAGCAGAATATAAAAAACTTTGGGAAAGCTTGCTGTCTCTCCCTCAAATGCAGCTCTGCTGCAAACTGGAATATTCAGTAGCCCAAACCTGCCATCTTTACACCCACCTCTGCAGTTGTTTTCCTGTCTCCCAGGCCTGGAAAGCCCTTACTCCTTATCTCCACCAGTTGGAACCCTCCCTGTTCTTCAATGCTCAGCTCAAATTCCACCTCCTCCAAAGTCTTTCTTTGTCCCCTGGTAGAACTTCCTCCCTCCTCAGGGACTCCTGGGTCTTTATTCAGGCCTCTACTCACGACACTTACAGGTTCTTTCTTCAAGTAAATTATTTAGGTCAGTGTTTCATGCCCCCAACCATCTTTCACGCCAGCTACCCAAGTGATCTTCCTAAAATACCAATCTGACTCTGTCACTCCCCTGCTTCAAATCCTTCTCTGGCTTCCCATTGCCCATAGGGTCAAAGCTAAGCTTGATTGCCTGGCTTCTGCCACTTCTTCCACAGCATGGACTAATGCCTGCTCCCCCCAAAATCCATGCACTTTCACACTCTTCATACAACTTTGCTGAGGCAGCTCCTCCATTTGGAACGTTCTTTCCCCCTTTCCACATGGTAAACACCAACTCTTCCTTCAAGACTCAGTTCAAGTACCCCTTTTTCTATAAAGGCTTTCCTGAGTACTCCCTCCATCCCGTCCTACTCCAGGAAGAACCATCCAATGGTTCTATATTCTCTCACTCTGCCCCATCTAGACTTCTGTTATATCATCTGTCATACGTGGTACACTTATCTGCTTACTTATCTGACCCCCCAATTAAACTGTTGAGTTCCTGGAGTTCAGGGAGTATATCTTATCTCCAGAACCTAGCACGGGACCTGTCACCCAGCAGGAACTCAGTGCATGCCTGCCGAGTGAATGGATGAAAAAGTGATGATTGAGTGAATACAGAAAAGAACAAATGAGCAAATGAACGAGTATATGCTTATATTAATGCAGGAATGATTAAGTGAAAAAGTGAACGAATGAGTTATGCAGGAATAAGTGAATAAATCAATGATGACTGACTGAACGAATGAGAAAAAGCAGCCAATAAGTAAATGAAAAGTGCCTGTGCCAGTGAGGGTATGAGAGAAAGAATGAGTGAATTCCTACCTCTGTGTCTTGGTGCAAACTCACCTGGAAGACGTGCTCTTTACTCATCTAAAGTGCACACCACAGTGTTAATCTCTTTTAGATTACAAGGAACAGACACACTCAGGTTAGTGATGGAGATTTATTGGAGCATTCAGGGAAACAAGGAAGACAAAAACAGCTACACAGGCAGCCTCACAGAAAGACAGAAACTTGAAAATGGTTCATGATCCAAAGCAGCTCTGGAGCCTGGCTTATCTTGTCACTCCCTCAGCTGCAGGCATCTGTTGCTTCCTTCTCTAGTGCTTCCCAAAATGGTGACTCAAATTCTTTCTGCCTGTATTTATACTCCTCCTACTGCTGCCGACTACCTTCTTTCTGCTCCCCTCCTTGCTAGCCCGTGGCCTTCGCGGCCTCACAGCTTCTGGGCCTTCTGGCTCCTGTAGCTTCCTGGCTTCTGAGGCTTTGGTTCCAATTAATCCAGGGCTTCTCTGTGTTGTAGCTTCTGCTGGCCTTGTAATTCCTGCTGCCTTGCTGCCACATGGTTTCAGCTATCTTGTGCTCTTTCAGTCTCATCACTTCTGCTGCCTCATGAATCTGGTCTGTTCAAGCCTTCTGCTGCTTCATGGATCTCGCAGATTCAGGCTTTGGTCTCATGGTTTCTGTTCCTTGTGGCTCCTGCTACATCGTGGCTCCTATTGCTTCGTGGCTTCTGTGTCCTTTTGGCCCATTGTTGTCTTGCTGCTTCGTGGCTTCTGCTACCTTGTGGTCCCATGTTCTTATGATACAAATGCCTCATGGTTTCTGCAGCTTTCTCCTTGCTTTTGCTGTTTAGTTTCTGGCACCCCTCATCCACCACCATTTCTGCCTTGCTAAATTCTAATTGTTCACTTCTTCTGAATGCCTTACATTCAGCCTCCCTGAAAAAGGGTCTGATTGTTTCATACATTAGCCATTTGATACAGGCCATCCCTATGAGACGGAGTTCTTACATCAGTCCACCTAAAAGGCTGCTGGCCAGCCTAGAGATTGGCTACCCTTTAGTCAGATACTATCCCAACCTTACCATTTGTGGTCAGGATTGTGAGGTTACATGGTATAGAGTATGGCAACTCATGCTTAAGAAACTCCTCAGAAGGGACTGTGGGCATGGCAGGTTTGCTGAGGGTTTCCAGAAGCGGGCAGTGTAATTGGCAAGCTTCTTGTTTGGCCTGCCCAGCACGTCGACCCTCAAGGCTCAACCTAAGCCCCACCTTCTCCCTGGCTACTTCTGCCTGTCCTGATCTGCAATGGGAGCAATCTAGCTCTAGGGGTGATGTGGAAAGGGGACTTAGGTTCCAGTTCTGGCTCCAACACTTCCTAGTAGTGGGACCCTGGGCACCTTTCTTCCCCTCTAAGGGCCTCGGGAGACGGCTGGACAAAGCCTGTAAGTTCCATTACAGGCCTGACATTTGGGCATCTCACTTTAGGTTACTATATAAGGGACGTGAGTCTTACCTGGGGAAGTCCTCAAAAACATCTGTTGAGGTAGGAAACAGGGAGTCAAGAGTCCTGGCTTGGAAGAGCCTCACTGCACACAAGAGGTGCTTAGCCAAAATTTATTGAACTGGATGAATGAATCAATGGCTGGAGGGAGGAGGAAACCACACGGCACACAGAGAATGTTTAACTAACTTGAGGGAGGAATTCCAGTTGCTGAGGAGGCTGGAAGGAGATTCTGATTCAGATGG